>NW_026698502.1:0-40454 GCF_030435755.1 Ochotona princeps
TTTTTCAGATAGCCCTCAATGCAAAGGCTCTAGACGCAAATATTGGTGTGAGAGCTAATTCAATCAAGGAAACACTGCATGTTGGTGAAGGGCATATTGAAGAAGCATCAGCCGAGTGGTTCTTGTGGGAGAACAACTCCATTTGGCTCACTAACTTCACACACCATTAGGCTTCCAAGCAGCTCTCAAGGAAACTCAGGTTTCACACTCTATGCTTAGTGCCCTTTGAGTGCATTATCTAGGAATGAACCTGGTAGAGCATCCCACACAAACGAATGCTCCACTGGCGGGTTTCACATGCCACCAACTCCACATTCACAGGCAACTTCAGCGCCACAGCTGTTTTCAGATAGCCCTCAATGCAAAGGCTCTAGACGCAAATATTGGTGTGAGAGCTAATTCAATCAAGGAAACACTGCATGTTGGTGAAGGGCATATTGAAGAAGGATCAGCCGAGTGGTTCTTGTGGGAGAACAACTCCATTTGGCTCACTAACTTCACACACCATCAGGCTTCCAAGCAGCTCTCAAGGAAACTCAGTTTTCACACTCTATGCTTAGTGCCCTTTGTATGGCTAGGACTGAAATGAACCTGGTAGAGCATCCCACACAAATGAATGCTCCACATGCGGGTTTCACATGCCACCAACTCCACATTCACAGGCAACTTCAGCGCCACAGCCGTTTTCAGATAGCCCTCAATGCAAAGGCTCTAGACGCAAATATTGGTGTGAGAGCTAATTCAATCAAGGAAACACTGCATGTTGGTGAAGGGCATATTGAAGAAGGATCAGCCGAGTGGTTCTTGTGGGAGAACAACTCCATTTGGCTCACTAACTTCACACACCATCAGGCTTCCAAGCAGCTCTCAAGGAAACTCAGTTTTCACACTCTATGCTTAGTGCCCTTTGTATGGCTAGGACTGAAATGAACCTGGTAGAGCATCCCACACAAATGAATGCTCCACATGCGGGTTTCACATGCCACCAACTCCACATTCACAGGCAACTTCAGCGCCACAGCCGTTTTCAGATAGCCCTCAATGCAAAGGCTCTAGACGCAAATATTGGTGTGAGAGCTAATTCAATCAAGGAAACACTGCATGTTGGTGAAGGGCATATTGAAGAAGGATCAGCCGAGTGGTTCTTGTGGGAGAACAACTCCATTTGGCTCACTAACTTCACACACCATCAGGCTTCCAAGCAGCTCTCAAGGAAACTCAGTTTTCACACTCTATGCTTAGTGCCCTTTGAGTGCCTAGGACTGAAATGAACCTGGTAGAGCATCCCACACAAACGAATGCTCCACATGCGGGTTTCACATGCCACCAACTCCACATTCACAGGCAACTTCAGCGCCACAGCCGTTTTCAGATAGCCCTCAATATGCAAAGGCTCTAGACGCAAATATTGGTGTGAGAGCTAATTCAATCAAGGAAACACTGCATGTTGGTGAAGGGCATATTGAAGAAGGATCAGCCGAGTGGTTCTTGTGGGAGAACAACTCCATTTGGCTCACTAACTTCACACACCATCAGGCTTCCAAGCAGCTCTCAAGGAAACTCAGTTTTCACACTCTATGCTTAGTGCCCTTTGTATGGCTAGGACTGAAATGAACCTGGTAGAGCATCCCACACAAACGAATGCTCCACATGCGAGTTTCACATGCCACCAACTCCACATTCACAGGCAACTTCAGCGCCACAGCCGTTTTCAGATAGCCCTCAATGCAAAGGCTCTCGACGCAAATATTGGTGTGAGAGCTAATTCAATCAAGGAAACACTGCATGTTGGTGAAGGGCATATTGAAGAAGGATCAGCCGAGTGGTTCTTGTGGGAGAACAACTCCATTTGGCTCACTAACTTCACACACCATCAGGCTTCCAAGCAGCTCTCAAGGAAACTCAGTTTTCACACTCTATGCTTAGTGCCCTTTGAGTGCCTAAGACTGAAATGAACCTGGTAGAGCATCCCACACAAACGAATGCTCCACATGAGGGTTTCACATGCCACCAACTCCACATTCACAGGCAACTTCAGCGCCACAGCCGTTTTCAGATAGCCCTCAATGCAAAGGCTCTAGACGCAAATATTGGTGTGAGAGCTAATTCAATCAAGGAAACACTGCATGTTGGTGAAGGGCATATTGAAGAAGGATCAGCCGAGTGGTTCTTGTGGGAGAACAACTCCATTTGGCTCACTAACTTCACACACCATCAGGCTTCCAAACAGCTCTCAAGGAAACTCAGTTTTCACACTCTATGCTTAGTGCCCTTTGAGTGCATTATCTAGGAATGAACCTGGTAGAGCATCCCACACAAACGATGCTACACATGCGGGTTTCACATGCCACCAACTCCACATGCACAAGCAACTTCAGTGCCACAGCCGTTTTCAGATAGCCCTCAATGCAAAGGCTCTAGACGCAAATATTGGTGTGAGAGCTAATTCAATGAAGGAAACACTGCATGTTGGTGAAGGGCATATTGAAGAAGGATCAGCCGAGTGGTTCTTGTGGGAGAACAACTCCATTTGGCTCACTAACTTCACACACCATCAGGCTTCCAAGCAGCTCTCAAGGAAACTCAGTTTTCACACTCTATGCTTAGTGCCCTTTGTGTGCCTAGGACTGAAATGAAGCTTGGTCAGCATCCCACACAAACGAATGCTCCACATGCGGGTTTCACATGCCACCAACTCCACATTCACAGGCAACTTCAGCGCCACAGCCGTTTTCAGATAGCCCTCAATGCAAAGGCTCTAGACGCAAATATTGGTGTGAGAGCTAATTCAATCAAGGAAACACTGCATGTTGGTTAAGGGCATATTGAAGAAGAATCAGCCGAGTGGTTCTTGTGGGAGAACAACTCCATTTGGCTCACTAACTTCACACACCATCAGGCTTCCAAGCAGCTCTCAAGGAAACTCAGTTTTCACACTCTATGCTTAGTGCCCTTTGTATGGCTAGGACTGAAATGAACCTGGTAGAGCAGCCCACACAAACGAATGCTCCACATGCGGGTTTCACATGCCACCAACTCCACATTCACAGGCAACTTCAGCGCCACAGCCGTTTTCAGATAGCCCTCAATGCAAAGGCTCTAGACGCAAATATTGGTGTGAGAGCTAATTCAATCAAGGAAACACTGCATGTTGGTGAAGGGCATATTGAAGAAGCATCAGCCGAGTGGTTCTTGTGGGAGAACAACTCCATTTGGCTCACTAACTTCACACACCATTAGGCTTCCAAGCAGCTCTCAAGGAAACTCAGTTTTCACACTCTATGCTTAGTGCCCTTTGAGTGCATTATCTAGGAATGAACCTGGTAGAGCATCCCACACAAACGAATGCTCCACAGGCGGGTTTCACATGCCACCAACTCCACATTCACAGGCAACTTCAGCGCCACAGCTGTTTTCAGATAGCCCTCAATGCAAAGGCTCTAGACGCAAATATTGGTGTGAGAGCTAATTCAATCAAGGAAACACTGCATGTTGGTGAAGGGCATATTGAAGAAGGATCAGCCGAGTGGTTCTTGTGGGAGAACAACTCCATTTGGCTCACTAACTTCACACACCATCAGGCTTCCAAGCAGCTCTCAAGGAAACTCAGTTTTCACACTCTATGCTTAGTGCCCTTTGAGTGCCTAGGACTGAAATGAACCTGGTAGAGCATCCCACACAAATGAATGCTCCACATGCGGGTTTCACATGCCACCAACTCCACATTCACAGGCAACTTCAGCGCCACAGCCATTTTCAGATAGCCCTCAATGCAAAGGCTCTAGACGCAAATATTGGTGTGAGAGCTAATTCAATCAAGGAAACACTGCATGTTGGTGAAGGGCATATTGAAGAAGGATCAGCCGAGTGGTTCTTGTGGGAGAACAACTCCATTTGGCTCACTAACTTCACACACCATCAGGCTTCCAAGCAGCTCTCAAGGAAACTCAGTTTTCACATTCTATGTTTAGTGCCCTTTGAGTGCATTATCTAGGAATGAACCTGGTAGAGCATCCCACACAAACGAATGCTCCACATGCGGGTTTACATGCCACCAACTCCACATTCACAGGCAACTTCAGCGCCACAGCCGTTTTCAGATAGCCCTCAATGCAAAGGCTCTAGACGCAAATATTGGTGTGAGAGCTAATTCAATCAAGGAAACACTGCATGTTGGTGAAGGGCATATTGAAGAAGAATCAGCCGAGTGGTTCTTGTGGGAGAACAACTCCATTTGGCTCACTAACTTCACACACCATCAGGCTTCCAAGCAGCTCTCAAGGAAACTCAGTTTTCACACTCTATGCTTAGTGCTCTTTGTGTGCCTAGGACTGAAATGAAGCTTGGTCAGCATCCCACACACGAATGCTCCACATGCGGATTTCACATGCCACCAACTCCACATTCACAGGCAACTTCAGCGCCACAGCCGTTTTCAGATAGCCCTCAATGCAAAGGCTCTAGACGCAAATATTGGTGTGAGAGCTAATTCAATGAAGGAAACACTGCATGTTGGTGAAGGGCATATTGAAGAAGGATCAGCCGAGTGGTTCTTGTGGGAGAACAACTCCATTTGGCTCACTAACTTCACACACCATCAGGCTTCCAAGCAGCTCTCAAGGAAACTCAGTTTTCACACTCTATGCTTAGTGCTCTTTGTGTGCCTAGGACTGAAATGAAGCTTGGTCAGCATCCCACAGAAACGAATGCTCCACATGCGGGTTTCACATGCCACCAACTCCACATTCACAGGCAACTTCAGCGCCACAGCCGTTTTCAGATAGCCCTCAATGCAAAGGCTCTAGACGCAAATATTGGTGTGAGAGCTAATTCAATCAAGGAAACACTGCATGTTGGTGAAGGGCATATTGAAGAAGGATCAGCCGAGTGGTTCTTGTGGGAGAACAACTCCATTTGGCTCACTAACTTCACACACCATCAGGCTTCCAAGCAGCTCTCAAGGAAACTCAGTTTTCACACTCTATGCTTAGTGCCCTTTGAGTGCATTATCTAGGAATGAACCTGGTAGAGCATCCCACACAAACGAATGCTCCACATGCGGGTTTCACATGCCACCAACTCCACATTCACAGGCAACTTCAGCGCCACAGCCGTTTTCAGATAGCCCTCAAAGCAAAGGCTCTAGACGCAAATATTGGTGTGAGAGCTAATTCAATCAAGGAAACACTGCATGTTGGTGAAGGGCATATTGAAGAAGAATCAGCCGAGTGGTTCTTGTGGGAGAACAACTCCATTTGGCTCCCTAACTACACACACCATCAGGCTTCCAAGCAGCTCTCAAGGAAACTCAGTTTTCACACTCTATGCTTAGTGCTCTTTGAGTGCCTAGGACTGAAATGAAGCTTGGAGAGCATCCCACATAAAGGAATGCTCCACATGCGGGTTTCACATGCCACCAACTCCACATTCACAGGCAACTTCAGCGCCACAGCCGTTTTCAGATAGCCCTCAATGCAAAGGCTCTAGATGCAAATATTGGTGTGAGAGCTAATTCAATCAAGGAAACACTGCATGTTGGTGAAGGGCATATTGAAGAAGGATCAGCCGAGTGGTTCTTGTGGGAGAACAACTCCATTTGGCTCACTAACTTCACACACCATCAGGCTTCCAAGCAGCTCTCAAGGAAACTCAGTTTTCACACTCTATGCTTAGTGCCCTTTGTATGGCTAGGACTGAAATGAACCTGGTAGAGCATCCCACATAAACGAATGCTCCACATGCGGGTTTCACATGCCACCAACTCCACATTCACAGGCAACTTCAGCGCCACAGCCGTTTTCAGATAGCCCTCAATGCAAAGGCTCTAGACGCAAATATTGGTGTGAGAGCTAATTCAATCAAGGAAACACTGCATGTTGGTGAAGGGCATATTGAAGAAGGATCAGCCGAGTGGTTCTTGTGGGAGAACAACTCCATTTGGCTCACTAACTTCACACACCATCAGGCTTCCAAGCAGCTCTCAAGGAAACTCAGTTTTCACACTCTATGCTTAGTGCTCTTTGTGTGCCTAGGACTGAAATGAAGCTTGGTCAGCATCCCACACAAACGAATGCTCCACATGCGGGTTTCACATGCCACCAACTCCACATTCACAGGCAACTTCAGTGCCACAGCCGTTTTCAGATAGCCCTCAATGCAAAGGCTCTAGACGCAAATATTGGTGTGAGAGCTAATTCAATCAAGGAAACACTGCATGTTGGTGAAGGGCATATTGAAGAAGGATCAGCCGAGTGGTTCTTGTGGGAGAACAGCTCCATTTGGCTCACTAACTTCACACACCATCAGGCTTCCAAGCAGCTCTCAAGGAAACTCAGTTTTCACACTCTATGCTTAGTGCTCTTTGTATGGCTAGGACTGAAATGAACCTGGTAGAGCATCAAAAATAAAGGAATGCTCCACATGCGGGTTTTACATGCCACCAACTCCACATTCACAGGCAACTTCAGCGCCACAGCCGTTTTCAGATAGCCCTCAATGCAAAGGCTCTAGACGCAAATATTGGTGTGAGAGCTAATTCAATCAAGGAAACACTGCATGTTGGTGAAGGGCATATTGAAGAAGGATCAGCCGAGTGGTTCTTGTGGGAGAACAACTCCATTTGGCTCACTAACTTCACACACCATCAGGCTTCCAAGCAGCTCTCAAGGAAACTCAGTTTTCACACTCTATGCTTAGTGCTCTTTGTATGGCTAGGACTGAAATGAACCTGGTAGAGCATCCCAAATAAAGGAATGCTCCACTTGCGGGTTTCACATGCCACCAACTCCACATTCACAGGCAACTTCAGCGCCAGAGCCGTTTTCAGATAGCCCTCAATGCAAAGGCTCTAGACGCAAATATTGGTGTGAGAGCTAATTCAATCAAGGAAACACTGCATGTTGGTGAAGGGCATATTGAAGAAGGATCAGCCGAGTGGTTCTTGTCGGAGAACAACTCCATTTGGCTCACTAACTTCACACACCATCAGGCTTCCAAGCAGCTCTCAAGGAAACTCAGTTTTCACACTCTATGCTTAGTGCCCTTTGAGTGCATTATCTAGGAATGAACCTGGTAGAGCATCCCACACAAACGAATGCTCCACATGCGGGTTTCACATGCCACCAACTCCACATTCACAGGCAACTTCAGCGCCACAGCCGTTTTCAGATAGCCCTCAAAGCAAAGGCTCTAGACGCAAATATTGGTGTGAGAGCTAATTCAATGAAGGAAACACTGCATGTTGGTGAAGGGCATATTGAAGAAGAATCAGCCGAGTGGTTCTTGTGGGAGAACAACTCCATTTGGCTCCCTAACTACACACACCATCAGGCTTCCAAGCAGCTCTCAAGGAAACTCAGTTTTCACACTCTATGCTTAGTGCTCTTTGAGTGCCTAGGACTGAAATGAAGCTTGGAGAGCATCCCACATAAAGGAATGCTCCACATGCGGGTTTCACATGCCACCAACTCCACATTCACAGGCAACTTCAGCGCCACAGCCGTTTTCAGATAGCCCTCAATGCAAAGGCTCTAGACGCAAATATTGGTGTGAGAGCTAATTCAATCAAGGAAACACTGCATGTTGGTGAAGGGCATATTGAAGAAGGATCAGCCGAGTGGTTCTTGTGGGAGAACAACTCCATTTGGCTCACTAACTTCACACACCATCAGGCTTCCAAGCAGCTCTCAAGGAAACTCAGTTTTCACACTCTATGCTTAGTGCTCTTTGAGTGCCTAGGACTGAAATGAAGCTTGGAGAGCATCCCACATAAAGGAATGCTCCACATGCGGGTTTCACATGCCACCAACTCCACATTCACAGGCAACTTCAGCGCCACAGCCGTTTTCAGATAGCCCTCAATGCAAAGGCTCTAGACGCAAATATTGGTGTGAGAGCTAATTCAATCAAGGAAACACTGCATGTTGGTGAAGGGCATATTGAAGAAGGATCAGCCGAGTGGTTCTTGTGGGAGAACAACTCCATTTGGCTCACTAACTTCACACACCATCAGGCTTCCAAGCAGCTCTCAAGGAAACTCAGTTTTCACACTCTATGCTTAGTGCCCTTTGAGTGCCTAGGAAGGATATGAACCTGGTAGAGCATCCCACATAAACGAATGCTCCACATGCGGGTTTCACATGCCACCAACTCCACATTCACAGGCAACTTCAGCGCCACAGCCGTTTTCAGATAGCCCTCAATGCAAAGGCTCTAGACGCAAATATTGGTGTGAGAGCTAATTCAATCAAGGAAACACTGCATGTTGGTGAAGGGCATATTGAAGAAGGATCAGCCGAGTGGTTCTTGTGGGAGAACAACTCCATTTGGCTCACTAACTTCACACACCATCAGGCTTCCAAGCAGCTCTCAAGGAAACTCAGTTTTCACACTCTATGCTTATTGCTCTTTGTGTGCCTAGGACTGAAATGAAGCTTGGTCAGCATCCCACACAAACGAATGCTCCACATGCGGGTTTCACATGCCACCAACTCCACATTCACAGGCAACTTCAGTGCCACAGCCTTTTTCAGCTAGCCCTCAATGCAATGGCTCTAGACGCAAATATTTGTGTGAGAGCTAATTCAATCAAGGAAACACTGCATGTTGGTGAAGGGCATATTGAAGAAGGATCAGCCGAGTGGTTCTTGTGGGAGAACAGCTCCATTTGGCTCACTAACTTCACACACCATCAGGCTTCCAAGCAGCTCTCAAGGAAACTCAGTTTTCACACTCTATGCTTAGTGCTCTTTGTATGGCTAGGACTGAAATGAACCTGGTAGAGCATCCCAAATAAAGGAATGCTCCACATGCGGGTTTTACATGCCACCAACTCCACATTCACAGGCAACTTCAGCGCCACAGCCGTTTTCAGATAGCCCTCAATGCAAAGGCTCTAGACGCAAATATTGGTGTGAGAGCTAATTCAATCAAGGAAACACTGCATGTTGGTGAAGGGCATATTGAAGAAGGATCAGCCGAGTGGTTCTTGTGGGAGAACAACTCCATTTGGCTCACTAACTTCACACACCATCAGGCTTCCAAGCAGCTCTCAAGGAAACTCAGTTTTCACATTCTATGTTTAGTGCCCTTTGAGTGCATTATCTAGGAATGAACCTGGTAGAGCATCCCACACAAACGAATGCTCCACATGCGGGTTTACATGCCACCAACTCCACATTCACAGGCAACTTCAGCGCCACAGCCGTTTTCAGATAGCCCTCAAAGCAAAGGCTCTAGACGCAAATATTGGTGTGAGAGCTAATTCAATCAAGGAAACACTGCATGTTGGGGAAGGGCATATTGAAGAAGAATCAGCCGAGTGGTTCTTGTGGGAGAACAACTCCATTTGGCTCACTAACTTCACACACCATCAGGCTTCCAAGCAGCTCTCAAGGAAACTCAGTTTTCACACTCTATGCTTAGTGCTCTTTGTGTGCCTAGGACTGAAATGAAGCTTGGTCAGCATCCCACACACGAATGCTCCACATGCGGATTTCACATGCCACCAACTCCACATTCACAGGCAACTTCAGCGCCACAGCCGTTTTCAGATAGCCCTCAATGCAAAGGCTCTAGACGCAAATATTGGTGTGAGAGCTAATTCAATCAAGGAAACACTGCATGTTGGTGAAGGGCATATTGAAGAAGGATCAGCCGAGTGGTTCTTGTGGGAGAACAACTACATTTGGCTCACTAACTTCACACACCATCAGGCTTCCAAGCAGCTCTCAAGGAAACTCAGTTTTCACACTCTATGCTTAGTGCTCTTTGTGTGCCTAGGACTGAAATGAAGCTTGGTCAGCATCCCACAGAAACGAATGCTCCACATGCGGGTTTCACATGCCACCAACTCCACATTCACAGGCAACTTCAGCGCCACAGCCGTTTTCAGATAGCCCTCAATGCAAAGGCTCTAGACGCAAATATTGGTGTGAGAGCTAATTCAATCAAGGAAACACTGCATGTTGGTGAAGGGCATATTGAAGAAGGATCAGCCGAGTGGTTCTTGTGGGAGAACAACTCCATTTGGCTCACTAACTTCACACACCATCAGGCTTCCAAGCAGCTCTCAAGGAAACTCAGTTTTCACACTCTATGCTTAGTGCCCTTTGAGTGCATTATCTAGGAATGAACCTGGTAGAGCATCCCACACAAACGAATGCTCCACATGCGGGTTTCACATGCCACCAACTCCACATTCACAGGCAACTTCAGCGCCACAGCCGTTTTCAGATAGCCCTCAAAGCAAAGGCTCTAGACGCAAATATTGGTGTGAGAGCTAATTCAATGAAGGAAACACTGCATGTTGGTGAAGGGCATATTGAAGAAGAATCAGCCGAGTGGTTCTTGTGGGAGAACAACTCCATTTGGCTCCCTAACTACACACACCATCAGGCTTCCAAGCAGCTCTCAAGGAAACTCAGTTTTCACACTCTATGCTTAGTGCTCTTTGAGTGCCTAGGACTGAAATGAAGCTTGGAGAGCATCCCACATAAAGGAATGCTCCACATGCGGGTTTCACATGCCACCAACTCCACATTCACAGGCAACTTCAGCGCCACAGCCGTTTTCAGATAGCCCTCAATGCAAAGGCTCTAGACGCAAATATTGGTGTGAGAGCTAATTCAATCAAGGAAACACTGCATGTTGGTGAAGGGCATATTGAAGAAGGATCAGCCGAGTGGTTCTTCTGGGAGAACAACTCCATTTGGCTCACTAACTTCACACACCATCAGGCTTCCAAGCAGCTCTCAAGGAAACTCAGTTTTCACACTCTATGCTTAGTGCCCTTTGTATGGCTAGGACTGAAATGAACCTGGTAGAGCATCCCACATAAACGAATGCTCCACATGCGGGTTTCACATGCCACCAACTCCACATTCACAGGCAACTTCAGCGCCACAGCCGTTTTCAGATAGCCCTCAATGCAAAGGCTCTAGACGCAAATATTGGTGTGAGAGCTAATTCAATCAAGGAAACACTGCATGTTGGTGAAGGGCATATTGAAGAAGGATCAGCCGAGTGGTTCTTGTGGGAGAACAACTCCATTTGGCTCACTAACTTCACACACCATCAGGCTTCCAAGCAGCTCTCAAGGAAACTCAGTTTTCACACTCTATGCTTATTGCTCTTTGTGTGCCTAGGACTGAAATGAAGCTTGGTCAGCATCCCACACAAACGAATGCTCCACATGCGGGTTTCACATGCCACCAACTCCACATTCACAGGCAACTTCAGCGCCACAGCCGTTTTCAGCTAGCCCTCAATGCAAAGGCTCTAGACGCAAATATTGGTGTGAGAGCTAATTCAATCAAGGAAACACTGCATGTTGGTGAAGGGCATATTGAAGAAGGATCAGCCGAGTGGTTCTTGTGGGAGAACAGCTCCATTTGGCTCACTAACTTCACACACCATCAGGCTTCCAAGCAGCTCTCAAGGAAACTCAGTTTTCACACTCTATGCTTAGTGCTCTTTGAGTGCCTAGGACTGAAATGAACCTGGTAGAGCATCCCAAATAAAGGAATGCTCCACATGCGGGTTTTACATGCCACCAACTCCACATTCACAGGCAACTTCAGCGCCACAGCCGTTTTCAGATAGCCCTCAATGCAAAGGCTCTAGACGCAAATATTGGTGTGAGAGCTAATTCAATCAAGGAAACACTGCATGTTGGTGAAGGGCATATTGAAGAAGGATCAGCCGAGTGGTTCTTGTGGGAGAACAACTCCATTTGGCTCACTAACTTCACACACCATCAGGCTTCCAAGCAGCTCTCAAGGAAACTCAGTTTTCACACTCTATGCTTAGTGCCCTTTGTATGGCTAGGACTGAAATGAACCTGGTAGAGCATCCCACATAAACGAATGCTCCACATGCGGGTTTCACATGCCACCAACTCCACATTCACAGGCAACTTCAGCGCCACAGCCGTTTTCAGATAGCCCTCAATGCAAAGGCTCTAGACGCAAATATTGGTGTGAGAGCTAATTCAATCAAGGAAACACTGCATGTTGGTGAAGGGCATATTGAAGAAGGATCAGCCGAGTGGTTCTTGTGGGAGAACAACTCCATTTGGCTCACTAACTTCACACACCATCAGGCTTCCAAGCAGCTCTCAAGGAAACTCAGTTTTCACACTCTATGCTTATTGCTCTTTGTGTGCCTAGGACTGAAATGAAGCTTGGTCAGCATCCCACACAAACGAATGCTCCACATGCGGGTTTCACATGCCACCAACTCCACATTCACAGGCAACTTCAGCGCCACAGCCGTTTTCAGCTAGCCCTCAATGCAAAGGCTCTAGACGCAAATATTGGTGTGAGAGCTAATTCAATCAAGGAAACACTGCATGTTGGTGAAGGGCATATTGAAGAAGGATCAGCCGAGTGGTTCTTGTGGGAGAACAGCTCCATTTGGCTCACTAACTTCACACACCATCAGGCTTCCAAGCAGCTCTCAAGGAAACTCAGTTTTCACACTCTATGCTTAGTGCTCTTTGTATGGCTAGGACTGAAATGAACCTGGTAGAGCATCCCAAATAAAGGAATGCTCCACATGCGGGTTTTACATGCCACCAACTCCACATTCACAGGCAACTTCAGCGCCACAGCCGTTTTCTGATAGCCCTCAATGCAAAGGCTCTAGACGCAAATATTGGTGTGAGAGCTAATTCAATCAAGGAAACACTGCATGTTGGTGAAGGGCATATTGAAGAAGGATCAGCCGAGTGGTTCTTGTGGGAGAACAACTCCATTTGGCTCACTAACTTCACACACCATCAGGCTTCCAAGCAGCTCTCAAGGAAACTCAGTTTTCACACTCTATGCTTAGTGCTCTTTGTGTGCCTAGGACTGAAATGAAGCTTGGTCAGCATCCCACACAAACGAATGCTCCACATGCGGGTTTCACATGCCACCAACTCCACATTCACAGGCAACTTCAGTGCCACAGCCGTTTTCAGATAGCCCTCAATGCAAAGGCTCTAGACGCAAATATTGGTGTGAGAGCTAATTCAATCAAGGAAACACTGCATGTTGGTGAAGGGCATATTGAAGAAGGATCAGCCGAGTGGTTCTTGTGGGAGAACAACTCCATTTGGCTCACTAACTTCACACACCATCAGGCTTCCAAGCAGCTCTCAAGGAAACTCAGTTTTCACACTCTATGCTTAGTGCCCTTTGAGTGCATTATCTAGGAATGAACCTGGTAGAGCATCCCACACAAACGAATGCTCCACATGCGGGTTTCACATGCCACCAACTCCACATTCACAGGCAACTTCAGCGCCACAGCCGTTTTCAGATAGCCCTCAATGCAAAGGCTCTAGACGCAAATATTGGAGTGAGAGCTAATTCAATCAAGGAAACACTGCATGTTGGTGAAGGGCATATTGAAGAAGGATCAGCCGAGTGGTTCTTGTGGGAGAACAACTCCATTTGGCTCACTAACTTCACACACCATCAGGCTTCCAAACAGCTCTCAAGGAAACTCAGTTTTCACACTCTATGCTTATTGCTCTTTGTGTGCCTAGGACTGAAATGAAGCTTGGTCAGCATCCCACACAAACGATGCTCCACATGCGGGTTTCACATGCCACCAACTCCACATTCACAAGCAACTTCAGTGCCACAGCTGTTTTCAGATAGCCCTCAATGCAAAGGCTCTAGACGCAAATATTGGTGTGAGAGCTAATTCAATCAAGGAAACACTGCATGTTGGTGAAGGGCATATTGAAGAATGATCAGCCGAGTGGTTCTTGTGGGAGAACAACTCCATTTGGCTCACTAACTTCACACACCATCAGGCTTCCAAGCAGCTCTCAAGGAAACTCAGTTTTCACACTCTATGCTTAGTGCCCTTTGAGTGCATTATCTAGGAATGAACCTGGTAGAGCATCCCACACAAACGAATGCTCCGCATGCGGGTTTCACATGCCACCAACTCCACATTCACAGGCAACTTCAGCGCCACAGCCGTTTTCAGATAGCCCTCAATGCAAAGGCTCTAGACGCAAATATTGGTGTGAGAGCTAATTCAATCAAGGAAACACTGCATGTTGGTGAAGGGCATATTGAAGAAGAATCAGCCGAGTGGTTCTTGTGGAGAACAACTCCATTTGGCTCACTAACTTCACACACCATCAGGCTTCCAAGCAGCTCTCAAGGAAACTCAGTTTTCACACTCTATGCTTAGTGCTCTTTGTGTGCCTAGGACTGAAATGAAGCTTGGTCAGCATCCCACACAAACGAATGCTCCACATGCGGGTTTCACATGCCACCAACTCCACATTCACAGGCAACTTCAGCGCCACAGCCGTTTTCAGATAGCCCTCAATGCAAAGGCTCTAGACGCAAATATTGGTGTGAGAGCTAATTCAATCAAGGAAACACTGCATGTTGGTGAAGGGCATATTGAAGAAGGATCAGCCGAGTGGTTCTTGTGGGAGAACAACTCCATTTGGCTCACTAACTTCACACACCATCAGGCTTCCAAGCAGCTCTCAAGGAAACTCAGTTTTCACACTCTATGCTTAGTGCCCTTTGAGTG
Source organism: Ochotona princeps (assembly GCF_030435755.1). Classification (NCBI taxonomy): domain Eukaryota; kingdom Metazoa; phylum Chordata; class Mammalia; order Lagomorpha; family Ochotonidae; genus Ochotona; species Ochotona princeps. The sequence continues at coordinate 14,548 of NW_026698502.1, forward strand.
CATTATCTAGGAATGAACCTGGTAGAGCATCCCACACAAACGAATGCTCCACATGCGGGTTTCACATGCCACCAACTCCACATTCACAGGCAACTTCAGCGCCACAGCCGTTTTCAGATAGCCCTCAATGCAAAGGCTCTAGATGCAAATATTGGTGTGAGAGCTAATTCAATCAAGGAAACACTGCATGTTGGTGAAGGGCATATTGAAGAAGGATCAGCCGAGTGGTTCTTGTGGAGAACAACTCCATTTGGCTCACTAACTTCACACACCATCAGGCTTCCAAGCAGCTCTCAAGGAAACTCAGTTTTCACACTCTATGCTTAGTGCTCTTTGTGTGCCTAGGACTGAAATGAAGCTTGGTCAGCATCCCACACAAACGAATGCTTCACATGCGGGTTTCACATGCCACCAACTCCACATTCACAGGCAACTTCAGCGCCACAGCCGTTTTCAGATAGCCCTCAATGCAAAGGCTCTAGACGCAAATATTGGTGTGAGAGCTAATTCAATCAAGGAAACACTGCATGTTGGTGAAGGGCATATTGAAGAAGGATCAGCCGAGTGGTTCTTGTGGGAGAACAACTCCATTTGGCTCACTAACTTCACACACCATCAGGCTTCCAAGCAGCTCTCAAGGAAACTCAGTTTTCACACTCTATGCTTAGTGCTCTTTGTGTGTCTAGGACTGAAATGAAGCTTGGTCAGCATCCCACACAAACGAATGCTCCACATGCGGGTTTCACATGCCACCAACTCCACATTCACAGGCAACTTCAGCGCCACAGCCGTTTTCAGATAGCCCTCAATGCAAAGGCTCTAGACGCAAATATTGGTGTGAGAGCTAATTCAATCAAGGAAACACTGCATGTTGGTGAAGGGCATATTGAAGAAGGATCAGCCGAGTGGTTCTTGTGGGAGAACAACTCCATTTGGCTCATTAACTTCACACACCATCAGGCTTCCAAGCAGCTCTCAAGGAAAATCAGTTTTCACACTCTATGCTTAGTGCCCTTTGTATGTCTAGGACTGAAATGAACCTGGTAGAGCATCCCACATAAAGGAATGCTCCACATACGGGTTTCACATGCCACCAACTCCACATTCACAGGCAACTTCAGCGCCACAGCCGTTTTCAGATAGCCCTCAATGCAAAGGCTCTAGACGCAAATATTGGTGTGAGAGCTAATTCAATCAAGGAAACACTGCATGTTGGTGAAGGGCATATTGAAGAAGGATCAGCCGAGTGGTTCTTGTGGGAGAACAACTCCATTTGGCTCACTAACTTCACACACCATCAGGCTTCCAAGCAGCTCTCAAGGAAACTCAGTTTTCACACTCTATGCTTAGTGCCCTTTGAGTGCATTATCTAGGAATGAACCTGGTAGAGCATCCCACACAAACGAATGCTCCACATGCGGGTTTCACATGCCACCAACTCCACATTCACAGGCAACTTCAGTGCCACAGCCGTTTTCAGATAGCCCTCAATGCAAAGGCACTAGACGCAAATATTGGTGTGAGAGCTAATTCAATCAAGGAAACACTGCATGTTGGTGAAGGGCATATTGAAGAAGGATCAGCCGAGTGGTTCTTGTGGGAGAACAACTCCATTTGGCTCACTAACTTCACACACCATCAGGCTTCCAAGCAGCTCTCAAGGAAACTCAGTTTTCACACTCTATGCTTAGTGCCCTTTGAGTGCATTATCTAGGAATGAACCTGGTAGAGCATCCCACACAAACGAATGCTCCACATGCGGGTTTCACATGCCACCAACTCCACATTCACAGGCAACTTCAGCGCCACAGCCGTTTTCAGATAGCCCTCAATGCAAAGGCTCTAGACGCAAATATTGGTGTGAGAGCTAATTCAATCAAGGAAACACTGCATGTTGGTGAAGGGCATATTGAAGAAGGATCAGCCGAGTGGTTCTTGTGGGAGAACAACTCCATTTGGCTCACTAACTTCACACACCATCAGGCTTCCAAACAGCTCTCAAGGAAACTCAGTTTTCACACTCTATGCTTATTGCTCTTTGTGTGCCTAGGACTGAAATGAAGCTTGGTGAGCATCCCACACAAACGAATGCTCCACATGCGGGTTTCACATGCCACCAACTCCACATTTACAAGCAACTTCAGTGCCACAGCCGTTTTCAGATAGCCCTCAATGCAAAGGCTCTAGACGCAAATATTGGTGTGAGAGCTAATGTCAATCAAGGAAACACTGCATGTTGGTGAAGGGCATATTGAAGAAGGATCAGCCGAGTGGTTCTTGTGGGAGAACAACTCCATTTGGCTCACTAACTTCACACACCATCAGGCTTCCAAGCAGCTCTCAAGGAAACTCAGTTTTCACACTCTATGCTTAGTGCCCTTTGAGTGGATTATCTAGGAATGAACCTGGTAGAGCATCCCACACAAACGAATGCTCCACATGCGGGTTTCACATGCCACCAACTCCACATTCACAGGCAACTTCAGCGCCACAGCCGTTTTCAGATAGCCCTCAATGCAAAGGCTCTAGACGCAAATATTGGTGTGAGAGCTAATTCAATCAAGGAAACACTGCATGTTGGTGAAGGGCATATTGAAGAAGAATCAGCCGAGTGGTTCTTGTGGAGAACAACTCCATTTGGCTCACTAACTTCACACACCATCAGGCTTCCAAGCAGCTCTCAAGGAAACTCAGTTTTCACACTCTATGCTTAGTGCTCTTTGTGTGCCTAGGACTGAAATGAAGCTTGGTCAGCATCCCACACAAACGAATGCTCCACATGCGGGTTTCACATGCCACCAACTCCACATTCACAGGCAACTTCAGCGCCACAGCCGTTTTCAGATAGCCCTCAATGCAAAGGCTCTAGACGCAAATATTGGTGTGAGAGCGAATTCAATCAAGGAAACACTTCATGTTGGTGAAGGGCATATTGAAGAAGGATCAGCCGAGTGGTTCTTGTGGGAGAACAACTCCATTTGGCTCACTAACTTCACACACCATCAGGCTTCCAAGCAGCTCTCAAGGAAACTCAGTTTTCACACTCTATGCTTAGTGCTCTTTGTGTGTCTAGGACTGAAATGAAGCTTGGTCTGCATCCCACACAAACGAATGCTCCACATGCGGGTTTCACATGCCACCAACTCCACATTCACAGGCAACTTCAGCGCCACAGCCGTTTTCAGATAGCCCTCAATGCAAAGGCTCTAGACGCAAATATTGGTGTGAGAGCTAATTCAATCAAGGAAACACTGCATGTTGGTGAAGGGCATATTGAAGAAGGATCAGCCGAGTGGTTCTTGTGGGAGAACAACTCCATTTGGCTCACTAACTTCACACACCATCAGGCTTCCAAACAGCTCTCAAGGAAACTCAGTTTTCACACTCTATGCTTATTGCTCTTTGTGTGCCTAGGACTGAAATGAAGCTTGGTCAGCATCCCACACAAACGAATGCTCCACATGCGGGTTTCACATGCCACCAACTCCACATTCACAGGCAACTTCAGCGCCACAGCCGTTTTCAGATAGCCCTCAATGCAAAGGCTCTAGACGCAAATATTGGTGTGAGAGCTAATTCAATCAAGGAAACACTGCATGTTGGTGAAGGGCATATTGAAGAAGGATCAGCCGAGTGGTTCTTGTGGGAGAACAACTCCATTTGGCTCACTAACTTCACACACCATCAGGCTTCCAAGCAGCTCTCAAGGAAACTCAGTTTTCACACTCTATGCTTAGTGCCCTTTGTGTGCCTAACACTGATATAAAGGTTGGTTAGCATCCTACACAAACGAATGTTCCACATGCGGGTTTCACATGCCACCAACTCCACATTCACAGGCAACTTCAGCGCCACAGCCGTTTTCAGCTAGCCCTCAATGCAAAGGCTCTCGACGCAAATATTGGTGTGAGAGCTAATTCAATCAAGGAAACACTGCATGTTGGTGAAGGGCATATTGAAGAAGGATCAGCCGAGTGGTTCTTGTGGGAGAACAACTCCATTTGGCTCACTAACTTCACACACCATCAGGCTTCCAAGCAGCTCTCAAGGAAACTCAGTTTTCACACTCTATGCTTAGTGCTCTTTGTATGGCTAGGACTGAAATGAACCTGGTAGAGCATTCCAAATAAAGGAATGCTCCACATGCGGGTTTTACATGCCACCAACTCCACATTCACAGGCAACTTCAGCGCCACAGCCGTTTTCAGATAGCCCTCAATGCAAAGGCTCTAGACGCAAATATTGGTGTGAGAGCTAATTCAATCAAGGAAACACTGCATGTTGGTGAAGGGCATATTGAAGAAGGATCAGCCGAGTGGTTCTTGTGGGAGAACAACTCCATTTGGCTCACTAACTTCATACACCATCAGGCTTCCAAGCAGCTCTCAAGGAAACTCAGTTTTCACACTCTATACTTATTGCTCTTTGTGTGCCTAGGACTGAAATGAAGCTTGGTCAGCATACCACACAAACGATGCTCCACATGCGGGTTTCACATGCCACCAACTCCACATTCACAAGCAACTTCAGTGCCACAGCCGTTTTCAGATAGCCCTCAATGCAAAGGCTCTAGACGCAAATATTGGTGTGAGAGCTAATTCAATCAAGGAAACACTGCATGTTGGTGAAGGGCATATTGAAGAAGGATCAGCCGAGTGGTTCTTGTGGGAGAACAACTCCATTTGGCTCACTAACTTCACACACCATCAGGCTTCCAAGCAGCTCTCAAGGAAACTCAGTTTTCACACTCTATGCTTAGTGCCCTTTGAGTGCATTATCTAGGAATGAACCTGGTAGAGCATCCCACACAAACGAATGCTCCACATGCGGGTTTCACATGCCACCAACTCCACATTCACAGGCAACTTCAGCGCCACAGCCGTTTTCAGATAGCCCTCAATGCAAAGGCTCTAGACGCAAATATTGGTGTGAGAGCTAATTCAATCAAGGAAACACTGCATGTTGGTGAAGGGCATATTGAAGAAGGATCAGCCGAGTGGTTCTTGTGGAGAACAACTCCATTTGGCTCACTAACTTCACACACCATCAGGCTTCCAAGCAGCTCTCAAGGAAACTCAGTTTTCACACTCTATGCTTAGTGCCCTTTGAGTGCATTATCTAGGAATGAACCTGGTAGAGCATCCCACACAAACGAATGCTCCACATGCGGGTTTCACATGCCACCAACTCCACATTCACAGGCAACTTCAGCGCCACAGCCGTTTTCAGATAGCCCTCAATGCTAAGGCTCTAGACGCAAATATTGGTGTGAGAGCTAATTCAATCAAGGAAACACTGCATGTTGGTGAAGGGCATATTGAAGAAGAATCAGCCAAGTGGTTCTTGTTGAGGACAACTCCATTTGGCTCACTAACTTCACACACCATCAGGCTTCCAAGCAGCTTTCAAGGAAACTCAGTTTTCACACTCTATGCTTAGTGCTCTTTGTGTGCCTAGGACTGAAATGAAGCTTGGTCAGCATCCCACACAAACGAATGCTCCACATGCGGGTTTCACATGCCACCAACTCCACATTCACAGGCAACTTCAGCGCCACAGCCGTTTTCAGATAGCCCTCAATGCAAAGGCTCTAGACGCAAATATTGGTGTGAGAGCTAATTCAATCAAGGAAACACTGCATGTTGGTGAAGGGCATATTGAAGAAGAATCAGCCAAGTGGTTCTTGTTGAGGACAACTCCATTTGGCTCACTAACTTCACACACCATCAGGCTTCCAAGCAGCTCTCAAGGAAAATCAGTTTTCACACTCTATGCTTAGTGCCCTTTGTATGTCTAGGACTGAAATGAACCTGGTAGAGCATCCCACATAAAGGAATGCTCCACATACGGGTTTCACATGCCACCAACTCCACATTCACAGGCAACTTCAGCGCCACAGCCGTTTTCAGATAGCCCTCAATGCAAAGGCTCTAGACGCAAATATTGGTGTGAGAGCTAATTCAATCAAGGAAACACTGCATGTTGGTGAAGGGCATATTGAAGAAGGATCAGCCGAGTGGTTCTTGTGGGAGAACAACTCCATTTGGCTCACTAACTTCACACACCATCAGGCTTCCAAGCAGCTCTCAAGGAAACTCAGTTTTCACACTCTATGCTTAGTGCCCTTTGAGTGCATTATCTAGGAATGAACCTGGTAGAGCATCCCACACAAACGAATGCTCCACATGCGGGTTTCACATGCCACCAACTCCACATTCACAGGCAACTTCAGTGCCACAGCCGTTTTCAGATAGCCCTCAATGCAAAGGCACTAGACGCAAATATTGGTGTGAGAGCTAATTCAATCAAGGAAACACTGCATGTTGGTGAAGGGCATATTGAAGAAGGATCAGCCGAGTGGTTCTTGTGGGAGAACAACTCCATTTGGCTCACTAACTTCACACACCATCAGGCTTCCAAGCAGCTCTCAAGGAAACTCAGTTTTCACACTCTATGCTTAGTGCCCTTTGAGTGCATTATCTAGGAATGAACCTGGTAGAGCATCCCACACAAACGAATGCTCCACATGCGGGTTTCACATGCCACCAACTCCACATTCACAGGCAACTTCAGCACCACAGCCGTTTTCAGATAGCCCTCAATGCAAAGGCTCTAGACGCAAATATTGGTGTGAGAGCTAATTCAATCAAGGAAACACTGCATGTTGGTGAAGGGCATATTGAAGAAGGATCAGCCGAGTGGTTCTTGTGGGAGAACAACTCCATTTGGCTCACTAACTTCACACACCATCAGGCTTCCAAACAGCTCTCAAGGAAACTCAGTTTTCACACTCTATGCTTATTGCTCTTTGTGTGCCTAGGACTGAAATGAAGCTTGGTGAGCATCCCACACAAACGAATGCTCCACATGCGGGTTTCACATGCCACCAACTCCACATTTACAAGCAACTTCAGTGCCACAGCCGTTTTCAGATAGCCCTCAATGCAAAGGCTCTAGACGCAAATATTGGTGTGAGAGCTAATTCAATCAAGGAAACACTGCATGTTGGTGAAGGGCATATTGAAGAAGAATCAGCCGAGTGGTTCTTGTGGAGAACAACTCCATTTGGCTCACTAACTTCACACACCATCAGGCTTCCAAGCAGCTCTCAAGGAAACTCAGTTTTCACACTCTATGCTTAGTGCTCTTTGTGTGCCTAGGACTGAAATGAACCTGGTAGAGCATCCCACACAAACGAATGCTCCACATGCGGGTTTCACATGCCACCAACTCCACATTCACAGGCAACTTCAGCGCCACAGCCGTTTTCAGATAGCCCTCAATGCAAAGGCTCTAGACGCAAATATTGGTGTGAGAGCTAATTCAATCAAGGAAACACTGCATGTTGGTGAAGGGCATATTGAAGAAGGATCAGCCGAGTGGTTCTTGTGGGAGAACAACTCCATTTGGCTCACTAACTTCACACACCATCAGGCTTCCAAGCAGCTCTCAAGGAAACTCAGTTTTCACACTCTATGCTTAGTGCTCTTTGTGTGTCTAGGACTGAAATGAAGCTTGGTCTGCATCCCACACAAACGAATGCTCCACATGCGGGTTTCACATGCCACCAACTCCACATTCACAGGCAACTTCAGCGCCACAGCCGTTTTCAGATAGCCCTCAATGCAAAGGCTCTAGACGCAAATATTGGTGTGAGAGCTAATTCAATCAAGGAAACACTGCATGTTGGTGAAGGGCATATTGAAGAAGGATCAGCCGAGTGGTTCTTGTGGGAGAACAACTCCATTTGGCTCACTAACTTCACACACCATCAGGCTTCCAAACAGCTCTCAAGGAAACTCAGTTTTCACACTCTATGCTTATTGCTCTTTGTGTGCCTAGGACTGAAATGAAGCTTGGTCAGCATCCCACACAAACGAATGCTCCACATGCGGGTTTCACATGCCACCAACTCCACATTCACAGGCAACTTCAGCGCCACAGCCGTTTTCAGATAGCCCTCAATGCAAAGGCTCTAGACGCAAATATTGGTGTGAGAGCTAATTCAATCAAGGAAACACTGCATGTTGGTGAAGGGCATATTGAAGAAGGATCAGCCGAGTGGTTCTTGTGGGAGAACAACTCCATTTGGCTCACTAACTTCACACACCATCAGGCTTCCAAGCAGCTCTCAAGGAAACTCAGTTTTCACACTCTATGCTTAGTGCCCTTTGTGTGCCTAACACTGATATAAAGGTTGGTTAGCATCCTACACAAACGAATGTTCCACATGCGGGTTTCACATGCCACCAACTCCACATTCACAGGCAACTTCAGCGCCACAGCCGTTTTCAGCTAGCCCTCAATGCAAAGGCTCTCGACGCAAATATTGGTGTGAGAGCTAATTCAATCAAGGAAACACTGCATGTTGGTGAAGGGCATATTGAAGAAGGATCAGCCGAGTGGTTCTTGTGGGAGAACAACTCCATTTGGCTCACTAACTTCACACACCATCAGGCTTCCAAGCAGCTCTCAAGGAAACTCAGTTTTCACACTCTATGCTTAGTGCTCTTTGTATGGCTAGGACTGAAATGAACCTGGTAGAGCATTCCAAATAAAGGAATGCTCCACATGCGGGTTTTACATGCCACCAACTCCACATTCACAGGCAACTTCAGCGCCACAGCCGTTTTCAGATAGCCCTCAATGCAAAGGCTCTAGACGCAAATATTGGTGTGAGAGCTAATTCAATCAAGGAAACACTGCATGTTGGTGAAGGGCATATTGAAGAAGGATCAGCCGAGTGGTTCTTGTGGGAGAACAACTCCATTTGGCTCACTAACTTCATACACCATCAGGCTTCCAAGCAGCTCTCAAGGAAACTCAGTTTTCACACTCTATACTTATTGCTCTTTGTGTGCCTAGGACTGAAATGAAGCTTGGTCAGCATACCACACAAACGATGCTCCACATGCGGGTTTCACATGCCACCAACTCCACATTCACAGGCAACTTCAGCGCCACAGCCGTTTTCAGATAGCCCTCAATGCAAAGGCTCTAGACGCAAATATTGGTGTGAGAGCTAATTCAATCAAGGAAACACTGCATGTTGGTGAAGGGCATATTGAAGAAGGATCAGCCGAGTGGTTCTTGTGGAGAACAACTCCATTTGGCTCACTAACTTCACACACCATCAGGCTTCCAAGCAGCTCTCAAGGAAACTCAGTTTTCACACTCTATGCTTAGTGCCCTTTGAGTGCATTATCTAGGAATGAACCTGGTAGAGCATCCCACACAAACGAATGCTCCACATGCGGGTTTCACATGCCACCAACTCCACATTCACAGGCAACTTCAGCGCCACAGCCGTTTTCAGATAGCCCTCAATGCTAAGGCTCTAGACGCAAATATTGGTGTGAGAGCTAATTCAATCAAGGAAACACTGCATGTTGGTGAAGGGCATATTGAAGAAGAATCAGCCAAGTGGTTCTTGTTGAGGACAACTCCATTTGGCTCACTAACTTCACACACCATCAGGCTTCCAAGCAGCTTTCAAGGAAACTCAGTTTTCACACTCTATGCTTAGTGCTCTTTGTGTGCCTAGGACTGAAATGAAGCTTGGTCAGCATCCCACACAAACGAATGCTCCACATGCGGGTTTCACATGCCACCAACTCCACATTCACAGGCAACTTCAGCGCCACAGCCGTTTTCAGATAGCCCTCAATGCAAAGGCTCTAGACGCAAATATTGGTGTGAGAGCTAATTCAATCAAGGAAACACTGCATGTTGGTGAAGGGCATATTGAAGAAGGATCAGCCGAGTGGTTCTTGTGGGAGAACAACTCCATTTGGCTCACTAACTTCACACACCATCAGGCTTCCAAGCAGCTCTCAAGGAAACTCAGTTTTCACACTCTATGCTTAGTGCTCTTTGTGTGTCTAGGACTGAAATGAAGCTTGGTCAGCATCCCACACAAACGAATGTTCCACATGCGGGGTTCACATGCCACCAACTCCACATTCACAGGCAACTTCAGCGCCACAGCCGTTTTCAGATAGCCCTCAATGCAAAGGCTCTAGACGCAAATATTGGTGTGAGAGCTAATTCAATCAAGGAACACTGCATGTTGGTGAAGGGCATATTGAAGAAGGATCAGCCGAGTGGTTCTTGTGGGAGAACAACTCCATTTGGCTCACTAACTTCACACACCATCAGGCTTCCAAGCAGCTCTCAAGGAAACTCAGTTTTCACACTCTATGCTTAGTGCCCTTTGAGTGCATTATCTAGGAATGAACCTGGTAGAGCATCACACACAAACGAATGCTCCACATGCGGGTTTCACATGCCACCAACTCCACATTCACAGGCAACTTCAGTGCCACAGCCGTTTTCAGATAACCCTCAATGCAAAGGCTCTAGACGCAAATATTGGTGTGAGAGCTAATTCAATCAAGGAAACACTGCATGTTGGTGAAGGGCATATTGAAGAAGGATCAGCCGAGTGGTTCTTGTGGGAGAACAACTCCATTTGGCTCACTAACTTCACACACCATCAGGCTTCCAAGCAGCTCTCAAGGAAACTCAGTTTTCACACTCTATGCTTAGTGCCCTTTGAGTGCATTATCTAGGAATGAACCTGGTAGAGCATCCCACACAAACGAATGCTCCACATGCGGGTTTCACATGCCACCAACTCCACATTCACAGGCAACTTCAGCGCCACAGCCGTTTTCAGATAGCCCTCAATGCAAAGGCTCTAGAGGCAAATATTGGTGTGAGAGCTAATTCAATCAAGGAAACACTGCATGTTGGTGAAGGGCATATTGAAGAAGAATCAGCCAAGTGGTTCTTGTGGAGAACAACTCCATTTGGCTCACTAACTTCACACACCATCAGGCTTCCAAGCAGCTCTCAAGGAAACTCAGTTTTCACACTCTATGCTTAGTGCTCTTTGTGTGCCTAGGACTGAAATGAAGCTTGGTCAGCATCCCACACAAACGAATGCTCCACATGCGGGTTTCACATGCCACCAACTCCACATTCACAGGCAACTTCAGCGCCACAGCCGTTTTCAGATAGCCCTCAATGCAAAGGCTCTAGACGCAAATATTGGTGTGAGAGCTAATTCAATCAAGGAAACACTGCATGTTGGTGAAGGGCATATTGAAGAAGGATCAGCCGAGTGGTTCTTGTGGGAGAACAACTCCATTTGGCTCACTAACTTCACACACCATCAGGCTTCCAAGCAGCTCTCAAGGAAACTCAGTTTTCACACTCTATGCTTAGTGCCCTTTGAGTGCATTATCTAGGAATGAACCTGGTAGAGCATCCCACACAAACGAATGCTCCACATGCGGGTTTCACATGCCACCAACTCCACATTCACAGGCAACTTCAGCGCCACAGCCGTTTTCAGATAGCCCTCAATGCAAAGGCTCTAGACGCAAATATTGGTGTGAGAGCTAATTCAATCAAGGAAACACTGCATGTTGGTGAAGGGCATATTGAAGAAGGATCAGCCGAGTGGTTCTTGTGGGAGAACAACTCCATTTGGCTCACTAACTTCACACACCATCAGGCTTCCAAACAGCTCTCAAGGAAACTCAGTTTTCACACTCTATGCTTATTGCTCTTTGAGTGCCTAGGACTGAAATGAAGCTTGGTCAGCATCCCACACAAACGAATGCTCCACATGCGGGTTTCACATGCCACCAACTCCACATTCACAGGCAACTTCAGCGCCACAGCCGTTTTCAGATAGCCCTCAATGCAAAGGCTCTAGACGCAAATATTGGTGTGAGAGCTAATTCAATCAAGGAAACACTGCATGTTGGTGAAGGGCATATTGAAGAAGGATCAGCCGAGTGGTTCTTGTGGGAGAACAACTCCATTTGGCTCACTAACTTCACACACCATCAGGCTTCCAAGCAGCTCTCAAGGAAACTCAGTTTTCACACTCTATGCTTAGTGCCCTTTGAGTGCATTATCTAGGAATGAACCTGGTAGAGCATCCCACACAAACGAATGCTCCACATGCGGGTTTCACATGCCACCAACTCCACATTCACAGGCAACTTCAGCGCCACAGCCGTTTTCAGATAGCCCTCAATGCAAAGGCTCTAGACGCAAATATTGGTGTGAGAGCTAATTCAATCAAGGAAACACTGCATGTGGTGAAGGGCATAATGAAGAAGGATCAGCCGAGTGGTTCTTGTGGGAGAACAACTCCATTTGGCTCACTAACTTCACACACCATCAGGCTTCCAAACAGCTCTCAAGGAAACTCAGTTTTCACACTCTATGCTTATTGCTCTTTGTGTGCCTAGGACTGAAATGAAGCTTGGTCAGCATCCCACACAAACGAATGCTCCACATGCGGGTTTCACATGCCACCAACTCCACATTCACAAGCAACTTCAGTGCCACAGCCGTTTTCAGATAGCCCTCAATGCAAAGGCTCTAGACGCAAATATTGGTGTGAGAGCTAATTCAATCAAGGAAACACTGCATGTTGGTGAAGGGCATATTGAAGAAGGATCAGCCGAGTGGTTCTTGTGGGAGAACAACTCCATTTGGCTCACTAACTTCACACACCATCAGGCTTCCAAGCAGCTCTCAAGGAAACTCAGTTTTCACACTCTATGCTTAGTGCTCTTTGTGTGCCTAGGACTGAAATGAAGCTTGGTCAGCATCCCACACAAACGAATGCCCCACATGCGGGTTTCACATGCCACCAACTCCACATTCACAGGCAACTTCAGCGCCACAGCCGTTTTCAGATAGCCCTCAATGCAAAGGCTCTCGACGCAAATATTGGTGTGAGAGCTAATTCAATCAAGGAAACACTGCATGTTGGTGAAGGGCATATTGAAGAAGGATCAGCCGAGTGGTTCTTGTGGGAGAACAACTCCATTTGGCTCACTAACTTCACACACCATCAGGCTTCCAAGCAGCTCTCAAGGAAACTCAGTTTTCACACTCTATGCTTATTGCCCTTTGAGTGCATTATCGAGGAATGAACCTGGTAGAGCATCCCACACAAACGAATGCTCCACATGCGGGTTTCACATGCCACCAACTCCACATTCACAGGCAACTTCAGCGCCACAGCCGTTTTCAGATAGCCCTCAATGCAAAGGCTCTAGACGCAAATATTGGTGTGAGAGCTAATTCAATCAAGGAAACACTGCATGTTGGTGAAGGGCATATTGAAGAAGGATCAGCCGAGTGGTTCTTGTGGGAGAACAACTCCATTTGGCTCACTAACTTCACACACCATCAGGCTTCCAAGCAGCTCTCAAGGAAACTCAGTTTTCACACTCTATGCTTAGTGCCCTTTGAGTGCATTATCTAGGAATGAACCTGGTAGAGCATCCCACACAAACGAATGCTCCACATGCGGGTTTCACATGCCACCAACTCCACATTCACAGGCAACTTCAGCGCCACAGCCGTTTTCAGATAGCCCTCAATGCAAAGGCTCTAGACGCAAATATTGGTGTGAGAGCTAATTCAATCAAGGAAACACTGCATGTTGGTGAAGGGCATATTGAAGAAGGATCAGCCGAGTGGTTCTTGTGGGAGAACAACTCCATTTGGCTCACTAACTTCACACACCATCAGGCTTCCAAGCAGCTCTCAAGGAAACTCAGTTTTCACACTCTATGCTTAGTGCCCTTTGAGTGCATTATCTAGGAATGAACCTGGTAGAGCATCCCACACAAACGAATGCTCCACATGCGGGTTTCACATGCCACCAACTCCACATTCACAGGCAACTTCAGCGCCACAGCCGTTTTCAGATAGCCCTCAATGCAAAGGCTCTAGATGCAAATATTGGTGTGAGAGCTAATTCAATCAAGGAAACACTGCATGTTGGTGAAGGGCATATTGAAGAAGAATCAGCCGAGTGGTTCTTGTGGAGAACAACTCCATTTGGCTCACTAACTTCACACACCATCAGGCTTCCAAGCAGCTCTCAAGGAAACTCAGTTTTCACACTCTATGCTTAGTGCTCTTTGTGTGCCTAGGACTGAAATGAAGCTTGGTCAGCATCCCACACAAACGAATGCTCCACATGCGGGTTTCACATGCCACCAACTCCACATTCACAGGCAACTTCAGCGCCACAGCCGTTTTCAGATAGCCCTCAATGCAAAGGCTCTCGACGCAAATATTGGTGTGAGAGCTAATTCAATCAAGGAAACACTGCATGTTGGTGAAGGGCATATTGAAGAAGGATCAGCCGAGTGGTTCTTGTGGGAGAACAACTCCATTTGGCTCACTAACTTCACACACCATCAGGCTTCCAAGCAGCTCTCAAGGAAACTCAGTTTTCACACTCTATGCTTAGTGCCCTTTGAGTGCATTATCTAGGAATGAACCTGGTAGAGCATCCCACACAAACGAATGCTCCACATGCGGGTTTCACATGCCACCAACTCCACATTCACAGGCAACTTCAGCGCCACAGCCGTTTTCAGATAGCCCTCAATGCAAAGGCTCTCGACGCAAATATTGGTGTGAGAGCTAATTCAATCAAGGAAACACTGCATGTTGGTGAAGGGCATATTGAAGAAGGATCAGCCGAGTGGTTCTTGTGGGAGAACAACTCCATTTGGCTCACTAACTTCACACACCATCAGGCTTCCAAGCAGCTCTCAAGGAAACTCAGTTTTCACACTCTATGCTTAGTGCCCTTTGAGTGCATTATCTAGGAATGAACCTGGTAGAGCATCCCACACAAACGAATGCTCCACATGCGGGTTTCACATGCCACCAACTCCACATTCACAGGCAACTTCAGTGCCACAGCCGTTTTCAGATAGCCCTCAATGCAAAGGCTCTAGACGCAAATATTGGTGTGAGAGCTAATTCAATCAAGGAAAAACTGCATGTTGGTGAAGGGCATATTGAAGAAGGATCAGCCAAGTGGTTCTTGTGGGAGAACAACTCCATTTGGCTCACTAACTTCACACACCATCAGGCTTCCAAGCAGCTCTCAAGGAAACTCAGTTTTCACACTCTATGCTTAGTGCCCTTTGAGTGCATTATCTAGGAATGAACCTGGTAGAGCATCCCACACGAACGAATGCTCCACATGCGGGTTTCACATGCCACCAACTCCACATTCACAGGCAACTTCAGCGCCACAGCCGTTTTCAGATAGCCCTCAATGCAAAGGCTCTAGACGCAAATATTGGTGTGAGAGCTAATTCAATCAAGGAAACACTGCATGTTGGTGAAGGGCATATTGAAGAAGGATCAGCCGAGTGGTTCTTGTGGGAGAACAACTCCATTTGGCTCACTAACTTCACACACCATCAGGCTTCCAAGCAGCTCTCAAGGAAACTCAGTTTTCACACTCTATGCTTAGTGCCCTTTGAGTGCATTATCTAGGAATGAACCTGGTAGAGCATCCCACACAAACGAATGCTCCACATGCGGGTTTCACATGCCACCAACTCCACATTCACAGGCAACTTCAGTGCCACAGCCGTTTTCAGATAGCCCTCAATGCAAAGGCTCTAGACGCAAATATTGGTGTGAGAGCTAATTCAATCAAGGAAACACTGCATGTTGGTGAAGGGCATATTGAAGAAGGATCAGCCGAGTGGTTCTTGTGGGAGAACAACTCCATTTGGCTCACTAACTTCACACACCATCAGGCTTCCAAGCAGCTCTCAAGGAAACTCAGTTTTCACACTCTATGCTTAGTGCCCTTTGAGTGCATTATCTAGGAATGAACCTGGTAGAGCATCCCACACAAACGAATGCTCCACATGCGGGTTTCACATGCCACCAACTCCACATTCACAGGCAACTTCAGCGCCACAGCCGTTTTCAGATAGCCCTCAATGCAAAGGCTCTCGACGCAAATATTGGTGTGAGAGCTAATTCAATCAAGGAAACACTGCATGTTGGTGAAGGGCATATTGAAGAAGGATCAGCCGAGTGGTTCTTGTGGGAGAACAACTCCATTTGGCTCACTAACTTCACACACCATCAGGCTTCCAAACAGCTCTCAAGGAAACTCAGTTTTCACACTCTATGCTTAGTGCCCTTTGAGTGCATTATCTAGGAATGAACCTGGTAGAGCATCCCACACAAACGAATGCTCCACATGCGGGTTTCACATGCCACCAACTCCACATTCACAGGCAACTTCAGCGCCACAGCCGTTTTCAGATAGCCCTCAATGCAAAGGCTCTAGACGCAAATATTGGTGTGAGAGCTAATTCAATCAAGGAAACACTGCATGTTGGTGAAGGGCATATTGAAGAAGGATCAGCCGAGTGGTTCTTGTGGGAGAACAACTCCATTTGGCTCACTAACTTCACACACCATCAGGCTTCCAAGCAGCTCTCAAGGAAACTCAGTTTTCACACTCTATGCTTAGTGCCCTTTGAGTGCATTATCTAGGAATGAACCTGGTAGAGCATCCCACACAAACGAATGCTCCACATGCGGGTTTCACATGCCACCAACTCCACATTCACAGGCAACGTCAGTGCCACAGCCGTTTTCAGATAGCCCTCAATGCAAAGGCTCTAGACGCAAATATTGGTGTGAGAGCTAATTCAATCAAGGAAACACTGCATGTTGGTGAAGGGCATATTGAAGAAGGATCAGCCGAGTGGTTCTTGTGGGAGAACAACTCCATTTGGCTCACTAAATTCACACACCATCAGGCTTCCAAGCAGCTCTCAAGGAAACTCAGTTTTCACACTCTATGCTTAGTGCCCTTTGAGTGCATTATCTAGGAATGAACCTGGTAGAGCATCCCACACAAACGAATGCTCCACATGCGGGTTTCACATGCCACCAACTCCACATTCACAGGCAACTTCAGCGCCACAGCCGTTTTCAGATAGCCCTCAATGCAAAGGCTCTCGACGCAAATATTGGTGTGAGAGCTAATTCAATCAAGGAAACACTGCATGTTGGTGAAGGGTATATTGAAGAAGGATCAGCCGAGTGGTTCTTGTGGGAGAACAACTCCATTTGGCTCACTAACTTCACACACCATCAGGCTTCCAAACAGCTCTCAAGGAAACTCAGTTTTCACACTCTATGCTTAGTGCCCTTTGAGTGCATTATCTAGGAATGAACCTGGTAGAGCATCCCACACAAACGAATGCTCCACATGCGGGTTTCACATGCCACCAACTCCACATTCACAGGCAACTTCAGCGCCACAGCCGTTTTCAGATAGCCCTCAATGCAAAGGCTCTAGACGCAAATATTGGTGTGAGAGCTAATTCAATCAAGGAAACACTGCATGTTGGTGAAGGGCATATTGAAGAAGGATCAGCCGAGTGGTTCTTGTGGGAGAACAACTCCATTTGGCTCACTAACTTCACACACCATCAGGCTTCCAAGCAGCTCTCAAGGAAACTCAGTTTTCACACTCTATGCTTAGTGCCCTTTGAGTGCATTATCTAGGAATGAACCTGGTAGAGCATCCCACACAAACGAATGCTCCACATGCGGGTTTCACATGCCACCAACTCCACATTCACAGGCAACTTCAGTGCCACAGCCGTTTTCAGATAGCCCTCAATGCAAAGGCTCTAGACGCAAATATTGGTGTGAGAGCTAATTCAATCAAGGAAACACTGCATGTTGGTGAAGGGCATATTGAAGAAGGATCAGCCGAGTGGTTCTTGTGGGAGAACAACTCCATTTGGCTCACTAAATTCACACACCATCAGGCTTCCAAGCAGCTCTCAAGGAAACTCAGTTTTCACACTCTATGCTTAGTGCCCTTTGAGTGCATTATCTAGGAATGAACCTGGTAGAGCATCCCACACAAACGAATGCTCCACATGCGGGTTTCACATGCCACCAACTCCACATTCACAGGCAACTTCAGCGCCACAGCCGTTTTCAGATAGCCCTCAATGCAAAGGCTCTCGACGCAAATATTGGTGTGAGAGCTAATTCAATCAAGGAAACACTGCATGTTGGTGAAGGGCATATTGAAGAAGGATCAGCCGAGTGGTTCTTGTGGGAGAACAACTCCATTTGGCTCACTAACTTCACACACCATCAGGCTTCCAAACAGCTCTCAAGGAAACTCAGTTTTCACACTCTATGCTTAGTGCCCTTTGAGTGCATTATCTAGGAATGAACCTGGTAGAGCATCCCACACAAACGAATGCTCCACATGCGGGTTTCACATGCCACCAACTCCACATTCACAGGCAACTTCAGCGCCACAGCCGTTTTCAGATAGCCCTCAATGCAAAGGCTCTAGACGCAAATATTGGTGTGAGAGCTAATTCAATCAAGGAAACACTGCATGTTGGTGAAGGGCATATTGAAGAAGGATCAGCCGAGTGGTTCTTGTGGGAGAACAACTCCATTTGGCTCCCTAACTTCACACACCATCAGGCTTCCAAGCAGCTCTCAAGGAAACTCAGTTTTCACACTCTATGCTTAGTGCTCTTTGTGTGCCTAGGACTGAAATGAAGCTTGGTCAGCATCCCACACAAACGAATGCTCCACATGTGGGTTTCACATGCCACCAACTCCACATTCACAGGCAACTTTAGCGCCACAGCCGTTTTCAGATAGCCCTCAATGCAAAGGCTCTAGACGCAAATATTGGTGTGAGAGCTAATTCAATCAAGGAAACACTGCATGTTGGTGAAGGGCATATTGAAGAAGGATCAGCCGAGTGGTTCTTGTGGGAGAACAACTCCATTTGGCTCACTAACTTCACACACCATCAGGCTTCCAAGCAGCTCTCAAGGAAACTCAGTTTTCACACTCTATGCTTAGTGCCCTTTGAGTGCATTATCTAGGAATGAACCTGGTAGAGCATCCCACACAAACGAATGCTCCACATGCGGGTTTCACATGCCACCAACTCCACATTCACAGGCAACTTCAGCGCCACAGCTGTTTTCAGATAGCCCTCAACGCAAAGGCTCTAGACGCAAATATTGGTGTGAGAGCTAATTCAATCAAGGAAACACTGCATGTTGGTGAAGGGCATATTGAAGAAGGATCAGCCGAGTGGTTCTTGTGGGAGAACAACTCCATTTGGCTCACTAACTTCACACACCATCAGGCTTCCAAGCAGCTCTCAAGGAAACTCAGTTTTCACACTCTATGCTTAGTGCCCTTTGAGTGCATTATCTAGGAATGAACCTGGTAGAGCATCCCACACTAACGAATGCTCCACATGCGGGTTTCACATGCCACCAACTCCACATTCACAGGCAACTTCAGTGCCACAGCCGTTTTCAGATAGCCCTCAATGCAAAGGCTCTAGACGCAAATATTGGTGTGAGAGCTAATTCAATCAAGAAAACACTGCATGTTGGTGAAGGGCATATTGAAGAAGGATCAGCCGAGTGGTTCTTGTGGGAGAACAACTCCATTTGGCTCATTAACTTCACACACCATCAGGTTTCCAAGCAGCTCTCAAGGAAACTCAGTTTTCACACTCTATGCTTAGTGCCCTTTGTGTGCCTAACACTGATATAAAGGTTGGTTAGCATCCTACACAAACGAATGTTCCACATGCGGGTTTCACATGCCACCAACTCCACATTCACAGGCAACTTCAGCGCCACAGCCGTTTTCAGCTAGCCCTCAATGCAAAGGCTCTCGACGCAAATATTGGTGTGAGAGCTAATTCAATCAAGGAAACACTGCATGTTGGTGAAGGGCATATTGAAGAAGGATCAGCCGAGTGGTTCTTGTGGGAGAACAACTCCATTTGGCTCACTAACTTCACACACCATCAGGCTTCCAAGCAGCTCTCAAGGAAACTCAGTTTTCACACTCTATGCTTAGTGCTCTTTGTATGGCTAGGACTGAAATGAACCTGGTAGAGCATCCCAAATAAAGGAATGCTCCACATGCGGGTTTTACATGCCACCAACTCCACATTCACAGGCAACTTCAGCGCCACAGCCGTTTTCAGATAGCCCTCAATGCAAAGGCTCTAGACGCAAATATTGGTGTGAGAGCTAATTCAATCAAGGAAACACTGCATGTTGGTGAAGGGCATATTGAAGAAGGATCAGCCGAGTGGTTCTTGTGGGAGAACAACTCCATTTGGCTCACTAACTTCATACACCATCAGGCTTCCAAGCAGCTCTCAAGGAAACTCAGTTTTCACACTCTATACTTATTGCTCTTTGTGTGCCTAGGACTGAAATGAAGCTTGGTCAGCATACCACACAAACGATGCTCCACATGCGGGTTTCACATGCCACCAACTCCACATTCACAAGCAACTTCAGTGCCACAGCCGTTTTCAGATAGCCCTCAATGCAAAGGCTCTAGACGCAAATATTGGTGTGAGAGCTAATTCAATCAAGGAAACACTGCATGTTGGTGAAGGGCATATTGAAGAAGGATCAGCCGAGTGGTTCTTGTGGGAGAACAACTCCATTTGGCTCACTAACTTCACACACCATCAGGCTTCCAAGCAGCTCTCAAGGAAACTCAGTTTTCACACTCTATGCTTAGTGCCCTTTGAGTGCATTATCTAGGAATGAACCTGGTAGAGCATCCCACACAAACGAATGCTCCACATGCGGGTTTCACATGCCACCAACTCCACATTCACAGGCAACTTCAGCGCCACAGCCGTTTTCAGATAGCCCTCAATGCAAAGGCTCTAGACGCAAATATTGGTGTGAGAGCTAATTCAATCAAGGAAACACTGCATGTTGGTGAAGGGCATATTGAAGAAGGATCAGCCGAGTGGTTCTTGTGGAGAACAACTCCATTTGGCTCACTAACTTCACACACCATCAGGCTTCCAAGCAGCTCTCAAGAAAACTCAGTTTTCACACTCTATGCTTAGTGCCCTTTGAGTGCATTATCTAGGAATGAACCTGGTAGAGCATCCCACACAAACGAATGCTCCACATGCGGGTTTCACATGCCACCAACTCCACATTCACAGGCAACTTCAGCGCCACAGCCGTTTTCAGATAGCCCTCAATGCAAAGGCTCTAGACGCAAATATTGGTGTGAGAGCTAATTCAATCAAGGAAACACTGCATGTTGGTGAAGGGCATATTGAAGAAGGATCAGCCGAGTGGTTCTTGTGGAGAACAACTCCATTTGGCTCACTAACTTCACACACCATCAGGCTTCCAAGCAGCTCTCAAGGAAACTCAGTTTTCACACTCTATGCTTAGTGCTCTTTGTGTGCCTAGGACTGAAATGAAGCTTGGTCAATATCCCACACAAACGAATGCTCCACATGCGGGTTTCACATGCCACCAACTCCACATTCTCAGGCAACTTCAGTGCCACAGCCGTTTTCAGATAGCCCTCAATGCAAAGGCTCTAGACGCAAATATTGGTGTGAGAGCTAATTCAATCAAGGAAACACTGCATGTTGGTGAAGGGCATATTGAAGAATGATCAGCCGAGTGGTTCTTGTGGGAGAACAACTCCATTTGGCTCACTAACTTCACACACCATCAGGCTTCCAAGCAGCTCTCAAGGAAACTCAGTTTTCACACTCTATGCTTAGTGCCCTTTGAGTGCATTATCTAGGAATGAACCTGGTAGAGCATCCCACACAAACGAATGCTCCACATGCGGGTTTCACATGCCACCAACTCCACATTCACAGGCAACTTCAGCGCCACAGCCGTTTTCAGATAGCCCTCAATGCTAAGGCTCTAGACGCAAATATTGGTGTGAGAGCTAATTCAATCAAGGAAACACTGCATGTTGGTGAAGGGCATATTGAAGAAGAATCAGCCAAGTGGTTCTTGTTGAGGACAACTCCATTTGGCTCACTAACTTCACACACCATCAGGCTTCCAAGCAGCTTTCAAGGAAACTCAGTTTTCACACTCTATGCTTAGTGCTCTTTGTGTGCCTAGGACTGAAATGAAGCTTGGTCAGCATCCCACACAAACGAATGCTCCACATGCGGGTTTCACATGCCACCAACTCCACATTCACAGGCAACTTCAGCGCCACAGCCGTTTTCAGATAGCCCTCAATGCAAAGGCTCTAGACGCAAATATTGGTGTGAGAGCTAATTCAATCAAGGAAACACTGCATGTTGGTGAAGGGCATATTGAAGAAGGATCAGCCGAGTGGTTCTTGTGGGAGAACAACTCCATTTGGCTCACTAACTTCACACACCATCAGGCTTCCAAGCAGCTCTCAAGGAAACTCAGTTTTCACACTCTATGCTTAGTGCTCTTTGTGTGTCTAGGACTGAAATGAAGCTTGGTCAGCATCCCACACAAACGAATGCTCCACATGCGGGTTTCACATGCCACCAACTCCACATTCACAGGCAACTTCAGCGCCACAGCCGTTTTCAGATAGCCCTCAATGCAAAGGCTCTAGACGCAAATATTGGTGTGAGAGCTAATTCAATCAAGGAAACACTGCATGTTGGTGAAGGGCATATTGAAGAAGGATCAGCCGAGTGGTTCTTGTGGGAGAACAACTCCATTTGGCTCACTAACTTCACACACCATCAGGCTTCCAAGCAGCTCTCAAGGAAACTCAGTTTTCACACTCTATGCTTAGTGCCCTTTGAGTGCATTATCTAGGAATGAACCTGGTAGAGCATCCCACACAAACGAATGCTCCACATGCGGGTTTCACATGCCACCAACTCCACATTCACAGGCAACTTCAGTGCCACAGCCGTTTTCAGATAGCCCTCAATGCAAAGGCTCTAGACGCAAATATTGGTGTGAGAGCTAATTCAATCAAGGAAACACTGCATGTTGGTGAAGGGCATATTGAAGAAGGATCAGCCGAGTGGTTCTTGTGGGAGAACAACTCCATTTGGCTCACTAACTTCACACACCATCAGGCTTCCAAGCAGCTCTCAAGGAAACTCAGTTTTCACACTCTATGCTTAGTGCCCTTTGAGTGCATTATCTAGGAATGAACCTGGTAGAGCATCCCACACAAACGAATGCTCCACATGCGGGTTTCACATGCCACCAACTCCACATTCACAGGCAACTTCAGCGCCACAGCCGTTTTCAGATAGCCCTCAATGCAAAGGCTCTAGAGGCAAATATTGGTGTGAGAGCTAATTCAATCAAGGAAACACTGCATGTTGGTGAAGGGCATATTGAAGAAGAATCAGCCAAGTGGTTCTTGTGGGAGAACAACTCCATTTGGCTCACTAACTTCACACACCATCAGGCTTCCAAGCAGCTCTCAAGGAAACTCAGTTTTCACACTCTATGCTTAGTGCTCTTTGTGTGCCTAGGACTGAAATGAAGCTTGGTCAGCATCCCACACAAACGAATGCTCCACATGCGGGTTTCACATGCCACCAACTCCACATTCACAGGCAACTTCAGCGCCACAGCCGTTTTCAGATAGCCCTCAATGCAAAGGCTCTAGACGCAAATATTGGTGTGAGAGCTAATTCAATCAAGGAAACACTGCATGTTGGTGAAGGGCATATTGAAGAAGGATCAGCCGAGTGGTTCTTGTGGGAGAACAACTCCATTTGGCTCACTAACTTCACACACCATCAGGCTTCCAAGCAGCTCTCAAGGAAACTCAGTTTTCACACTCTATGCTTAGTGCCCTTTGAGCGCATTATCTAGGAATGAACCTGGTAGAGCATCCCACACAAACGAATGCTCCACATGCGGGTTTCACATGCCACCAACTCCACATTCACAGGCAACTTCAGCGCCACAGCCGTTTTCAGATAGCCCTCAATGCAAAGGCTCTAGACGCAAATATTGGTGTGAGAGCTAATTCAATCAAGGAAACACTGCATGTTGGTGAAGGGCATATTGAAGAAGGATCAGCCGAGTGGTTCTTGTGGGAGAACAACTCCATTTGGCTCACTAACTTCACACACCATCAGGCTTCCAAACAGCTCTCAAGGAAACTCAGTTTTCACACTCTATGCTTAGTGCTCTTTGTGTGCCTAGGACTGAAATGAAGCTTGGTCAGCATCCCACACAAACGAATGCCCCACATGCGGGTTTCACATGCCACCAACTCCACATTCACAGGCAACTTCAGCGCCACAGCCGTTTTCAGATAGCCCTCAATGCAAAGGCTCTAGACGCAAATATTGGTGTGAGAGCTAATTCAATCAAGGAAACACTGCATGTTGGTGAAGGGCATATTGAAGAAGGATCAGCCGAGTGGTTCTTGTGGGAGAACAACTCCATTTGGCTCACTAACTTCACACACCATCAGGCTTCCAAGCAGCTCTCAAGGAAACTCAGTTTTCACACTCTATGCTTAGTGCCCTTTGAGTGCATTATCTAGGAATGAACCTGGTAGAGCATCCCACACAAACGAATGCTCCACATGCGGGTTTCACATGCCACCAACTCCACATTCACAGGCAACTTCAGCGCCACAGCCGTTTTCAGATAGCCCTCAATGCAAAGGCTCTAGACGCAAATATTGGTGTGAGAGCTAATTCAATCAAGGAAACACTGCATGTTGGTGAAGGGCATATTGAAGAAGGATCAGCCGAGTGGTTCTTGTGGGAGAACAACTCCATTTGGCTCACTAACTTCACACACCATCAGGCTTCCAAGCAGCTCTCAAGGAAACTCAGTTTTCACACTCTATGCTTAGTGCCCTTTGAGTGCATTATCTAGGAATGAACCTGGTAGAGCATCCCACACAAACGAATGCTCCACATGCGGGTTTCACATGCCACCAACTCCACATTCACAGGCAACTTCAGCGCCACAGCCGTTTTCAGATAGCCCTCAATGCAAAGGCTCTAGACGCAAATATTGGTGTGAGAGCTAATTCAATCAAGGAAACACTGCATGTTGGTGAAGGGCATATTGAAGAAGGATCAGCCGAGTGGTTCTTGTGGGAGAACAACTCCATTTGGCTCACTAACTTCACACACCATCAGGCTTCCAAGCAGCTCTCAAGGAAACTCAGTTTTCACACTCTATGCTTAGTGCCCTTTGAGCGCATTATCTAGGAATGAACCTGGTAGAGCATCCCACACAAACGAATGCTCCACATGCGGGTTTCACATGCCACCAACTCCACATTCACAGGCAACTTCAGCGCCACAGCCGTTTTCAGATAGCCCTCAATGCAAAGGCTCTAGACGCAAATATTGGTGTGAGAGCTAATTCAATCAAGGAAACACTGCATGTTGGTGAAGGGCATATTGAAGAAGGATCAGCCGAGTGGTTCTTGTGGGAGAACAGCTCCATTTGGCTCACTAACTTCACACACCATCAGGCTTCCAAACAGCTCTCAAGGAAACTCAGTTTTCACACTCTATGCTTATTGCTCTTTGAGTGCCTAGGACTGAAATGAAGCTTGGTCAGCATCCCACACAAACGAATGCTCCACATGCGGGTTTCACATGCCACCAACTCCACATTCACAGGCAACTTCAGCGCCACAGCCGTTTTCAGATAGCCCTCAATGCAAAGGCTCTAGACGCAAATATTGGTGTGAGAGCTAATTCAATCAAGGAAACACTGCATGTTGGTGAAGGGCATATTGAAGAAGGATCAGCCGAGTGGTTCTTGTGGGAGAACAACTCCATTTGGCTCACTAACTTCACACACCATCAGGCTTCCAAGCAGCTCTCAAGGAAACTCAGTTTTCACACTCTATGCTTAGTGCCCTTTGAGTGCATTATCTAGGAATGAACCTGGTAGAGCATTCCACACAAACGAATGCTCCACATGCGGGTTTCACATGCCACCAACTCCACATTCACAGGCAACTTCAGCGCCACAGCCGTTTTCAGATAGCCCTCAATGCAAAGGCTCTAGACGCAAATATTGGTGTGAGAGCTAATTCAATCAAGGAAACACTGCATGTTGGTGAAGGGCATAATGAAGAAGGATCAGCCGAGTGGTTCTTGTGGGAGAACAACTCCATTTGGCTCACTAACTTCACACACCATCAGGCTTCCAAACAGCTCTCAAGGAAACTCAGTTTTCACACTCTATGCTTATTGCTCTTTGTGTGCCTAGGAC
>NW_026698503.1:0-31768 GCF_030435755.1 Ochotona princeps
CTCTAGACGCAAATATTGGTGTGAGAGCTAATTCAATCAAGGAAACACTGCATGTTGGTGAAGGGCATATTGAAGAAGGATCAGCCGAGTGGTTCTTGTGGGAGAACAACTCCATTTGGCTCACTAACTTCACACACCATCAGGCTTCCAAGCAGCTCTCAAGGAAACTCAGTTTTCACACTCTATGCTTAGTGCCCTTTGAGTGCATTATCTAGGAATGAACATGGTAGAGCATCCCACACAAACGAATGTTCCACATGCGGGTTTCACATGCCACCAACTCCACATTCACAGGCAACTTCAGCGCCACAGCCGTTTTCAGATAGCCCTCAATGCAAAGGCTCTAGACGCAAATATTGGTGTAAGAGCTAATTCAATCAAGGAAACACTGCATGTTGGTGAAGGGCATATTGAAGAAGGATCAGCCGAGTGGTTCTTGTGGGAGAACAACTCCATTTGGCTCACTAACTTCACACACCATCAGGCTTCCAAGCAGCTCTCAAGGAAACTCAGTTTTCACACTCTATGCTTAGTGCTCTTTGAGTTCATTATCTAGGGTTGAACCTGGTAGAGCATCCCACACAAACGAATGCTCCACATGCGGGTTTCACATGCCACCAACTCCACATTCTCAGGCAACTTCAGCGCCACTGCCGTTTTCAGATAGCCCTCAATGCAAAGGCTCTAGACGCAAATATTGGTGTGAGAGCTAATTCAATCAAGGAAACACTGCATGTTGGTGAAGGGCATATTGAAGAAGGATCAGCCGAGTGGTTCTTGTGGGAGAACAACTCCATTTGGCTCACTAACTTCACACACCATCAGGCTTCCAAGCAGCTCTCAAGGAAACTCAGTTTTCACACTCTATGCTTAGTGCCCTTTGAGTACCTAGGACTGAAATTAAGCTTGGTGAGCATCCCACACAAACGAATGCTCCACATGCGGGTTTCACATGCCACCAACTCCACATTCTCAGGCAACTTCAGCGCCACAGCCGTTTTCAGATAGCCCTCAATGCAAAGGCTCTAGACGCAAATATTGGTGTGAGAGCTAATTCAATCAAGGAAACACTGCATGTTGGTGAAGGGCATATTGAAGAAGGATCAGCCGAGTGGTTCTTGTGGGAGAACAACTCCATTTGGCTCACTAACTTCACACACCATCAGGCTTCCAAGCAGCTCTCAAGGAAACTCAGTTTTCACACTCTATGCTTAGTGCTCTTTGAGTTCATTATCTAGGGTTGAACCTGGTAGAGCATCCCACACAAACGAATGCTCCACATGCGGGTTTCACATGCCACCAACTCCACATTCTCAGGCAACTTCAGCGCCACTGCCGTTTTCAGATAGCCCTCAATGCAAAGGCTCTAGACGCAAATATTGGTGTGAGAGCTAATTCAATCAAGGAAACACTGCATGTTGGTGAAGGGCATATTGAAGAAGGATCAGCCGAGTGGTTCTTGTGGGAGAACAACTCCATTTGGCTCACTAACTTCACACACCATCAGGCTTCCAAGCAGCTCTCAAGGAAACTCAGTTTTCACACTCTATGCTTAGTGCCCTTTGAGTACCTAGGACTGAAATGAAGCTTGGTGAGCATCCCACACAAACGAATGCTCCACATGCGGGTTTCACATGCCACCAACTCCACATTCACAGGCAACTTCAGCGCCACAGCCGTTTTCAGATAGCCCTCAATGCAAAGGCTCTAGACGCAAATATTGGTGTGAGAGCTAATTCAATCAAGGAAACACTGCATGTTGGTGAAGGGCATATAGAAGAAGGATCAGCAGAGTGGTTCTTGTGGGAGAACAACTCCATTTGGCTCACTAACTTCACACACCATCAGGCTTCCAAGCAGCTCTCAAGGAAACTCAGTTTTCACACTCTATGCTTAGTGCCCTTTGAGTGCATTATCTAGGAATGAACCTGGTAGAGCATCCCACACAAACGAATGCTCCACATGCGGGTTTCACATGCCACCAACTCCACATTCTCAGGCAACTTCAGCGCCACAGCCGTTTTCAGATAGCCCTCAATGCAAAGGCTCTAGACGCAAATATTGGTGTGAGAGCTAATTCAATCAAGGAAACACTGCATGTTGGTGAAGGGCATATTGAAGAAGGATCAGCCGAGTGGTTCTTGTGGGAGAACAACTCCATTTGGCTCACTAACTTCACAAACCATCAGGCTTCTAAGCAGCTCTCAAGGAAACTCAGTTTTCACAGTCTATGCTTAGTGCCCTTTGAGTACCTAGGACTGAAATGAAGCTTGGTGAGCATCCCACACAAACGAATGCTCCACATGCGGGTTTCACATGCCAAAAACTCCACATTCTCAGGCAACTTCAGCGCCACAGCCGTTTTCAGATAGCCCTCAATGCAAAGGCTCTAGACGCAAATATTGGTGTGAGAGCTAATTCAATCAAGGAAACACTGCATGTTGGTGAAGGGCATATTGAAGAAGGATCAGCCGAGTGGTTCTTGTGGGAGAACAACTCCATTTGGCTCACTAACTTCACACACCATCAGGCTTCCAAGCAGCTCTCAAGGAAACTCAGTTTTCACACTCTATGCTTAGTGCCCTTTGAGTACCTAGGACTGAAATGAAGCTTGGTGAGCATCCCACACAAACGAATGCTCCACATGCGGGTTTCACATGCCACCAACTCCACATTCTCAGGCAACTTCAGCGCCACAGCCGTTTTCAGATAGCCCTCAATGCAAAGGCTCTAGACGCAAATATAGGTGTGAGAGCTAATTCAATCAAGGAAACACTGCATGTTGGTGAAGGGCATATTGAAGAAGGACCAGCCGAGTGGTTCTTGTGGGAGAACAACTCCATTTGGCTCACTAACTTCACACACCATCAGGCTTCCAAGCAGCTCTCAAGGAAACTCAGTTTTCACACTCTATGCTTAGTGCCCTTTGAGTGCATTATCTAGGAATGAACCTGGTAGAGTATCCCACACAAACGAATGCTCCACATGCGGGTTTCACATGCCACCAACTCCACATTCACAGGCAACTTCACCGCCACTGCCGTTTTCAGATAGCCCTCAATGCAAAGGCTCTAGACTCAAATATTGGTGTGAGAGCTAATTCAATCAAGGAAACACTGCATGTTGGTGAAGGGCATATTGAAGAAGGATCAGCCGAGTGGTTCTTGTGGGAGAACAACTCCATTTGGCTCACTAACTTCACACACCATCAGGCTTCCAAGCAGCTCTCAAGGAAACTCAGTTTTCACACTCTATGCTTAGTGCCCTTTGAGTGCATTATCTAGGAATGAACCTGGTAGAGCATCCCACACAAACGAATGCTCCACATGCGGGTTTCACATGCCACCAACTCCACATTGACAGGCAACTTCAGCGCCACAGCCGTTTTCAGATAGCCCTCAATGCAAAGGCTCTAGACGCAAATATTGGTGTGAGAGCTAATTCAATCAAGGAAACACTGCATGTTGGTGAAGGGCATATTGAAGAAGGATCAGCCGAGTGGTTCTTGTGGGAGAACAACTCCATTTGGCTCACTAACTTCACACACCATCAGGCTTCCAAGCAGCTCTCAAGGAAACTCAGTTTTCACACTCTATGCTTAGTGCCCTTTGAGTGCATTATCTAGGAATGAACCTGGTAGAGCATCCCACACAAACGAATGCTCCACATGCGGGTTTCACATGCCACCAACTCCACATTGACAGGCAACTTCAGCGCCACAGCCGTTTTCAGATAGCCCTCAATGCAAAGGCTCTAGACGCAAATATTGGTGTGAGAGCTAATTCAATCAAGGAAACACTGCATGTTGGTGAAGGGCATATTGAAGAAGGATCAGCCGAGTGGTTCTTGTGGGAGAACAACTCCATTTGGCTCACTAACTTCACACACCATCAGGCTTCCAAGCAGCTCTCAAGGAAACTCAGTTTTCACACTCTATGCTTAGTGCCCTTTGAGTGCATTATCTAGGAATGAACCTGGTAGAGCATCCCACACAAACGAATGCTCCACATGCGGGTTTCACATGCCACCAACTCCACATTCTCAGGCAACTTCAGCG
The DNA here is from genome assembly GCF_030435755.1 of Ochotona princeps. NCBI lineage: Eukaryota > Metazoa > Chordata > Mammalia > Lagomorpha > Ochotonidae > Ochotona > Ochotona princeps. Next base: position 4,058 of record NW_026698503.1, read on the forward strand.
CCACAGCCGTTTTCAGATAGCCCTCAATGCAAAGGCTCTAGACGCAAATATTGGTGTGAGAGCTAATTCAATCAAGGAAACACTGCATGTTGGTGAAGGGCATATTGAAGAAGGATCAGCCGAGTGGTTCTTGTTGGGGAACAACTCCATTTGGCTCACTAACTTCACACACCATCAGGCTTCCAAGCAGCTCTCAAGGAAACTCAGTTTTCACACTCTATGCTTAGTGCCCTTTGAGTGCATTATCTAGGAATGAACCTGGTAGAGCATCCCACACAAACGAATGCTCCACATGCGGGTTTCACATGCCACCAACTCCACATTCTCAGGCAACTTCAGCGCCACAGCCATTTTCAGATAGCCCTCAATGCAAAGGCTCTAGACGCAAATATTGGTGTGAGAGCTAATTCAATCAAGGAAACACTGCATGTTGGTGAAGGGCATATTGAAGAAGGATCAGCCGAGTGGTTCTTGTTGGGGAACAACTCCATTTGGCTCACTAACTTCACACACCATCAGGCTTCCAAGCAGCTCTCAAGGAAACTCAGTTTTCACACTCTATGCTTAGTGCCCTTTGAGTGCATTATCTAGGAATGAACCTGGTCGAGCATCCCACACAAACGAATGCTCCACATGCGGGTTTCACATGCCACCAACTCCACATTCTCAGGCAACTTCAGCGCCACAGCCATTTTCAGATAGCCCTCAATGCAAAGGCTCTAGACGCAAATATTGGTGTGAGAGCTAATTCAATCAAGGAAACACTGCATGTTGGTGAAGGGCATATTGAAGAAGGATCAGCCGAGTGGTTCTTGTGGGAGAACAACTCCATTTGGCTCACTAACTTCACACACCATCAGGCTTCCAAGCAGCTCTCAAGGAAACTCAGTTTTCACACTCTATGCTTAGTGCCCTTTGAGTGCATTATCTAGGAATGAACCTGGTAGAGCATCCCACACAAACGAATGCTCCACATGCGGGTTTCACATGCCACCAACTCCACATTCTCAGGCAACTTCAGCGCCACAGCCGTTTTCAGATAGCCCTCAATGCAAAGGCTCTAGACGCAAATATTGGTGTGAGTGCTAATTCAATCAAGGAAACACTGCATGTTGGTGAAGGGCATATTGAAGAAGGATCAGCCGAGTGGTTCTTGTGGGAGAACAACTCCATTTGGCTCACTAACTTCACACACCATCAGGCTTCCAAGCAGCTCTCAAGGAAACTCAGTTTTCACACTCTATGCTTAGTGCCCTTTGAGTGCATTATCTAGGAATGAACATGGTAGAGCATCCCACACAAACGAATGTTCCACATGCGGGTTTCACATGCCACCAACTCCACATTCACAGGCAACTTCAGCGCCACAGCCGTTTTCAGATAGCCCTCAATGCAAAGGCTCTAGACGCAAATATTGGTGTAAGAGCTAATTCAATCAAGGAAACACTGCATGTTGGTGAAGGGCATATTGAAGAAGGATCAGCCGAGTGGTTCTTGTGGGAGAACAACTCCATTTGGCTCACTAACTTCACACACCATCAGGCTTCCAAGCAGCTCTCAAGGAAACTCAGTTTTCACACTCTATGCTTAGTGCTCTTTGAGTTCATTATCTAGGGTTGAACCTGGTAGAGCATCCCACACAAACGAATGCTCCACATGCGGGTTTCACATGCCACCAACTCCACATTCTCAGGCAACTTCAGCGCCACAGCCGTTTTCAGATAGCCCTCAATGCAAAGGCTCTAGACGCAAATATTGGTGTGAGAGCTAATTCAATCAAGGAAACACTGCATGTTGGTGAAGGGCATATTGAAGAAGGATCAGCCGAGTGGTTCTTGTGGGAGAACAACTCCATTTGGCTCACTAACTTCACACACCATCAGGCTTCCAAGCAGCTCTCAAGGAAACTCAGTTTTCACACTCTATGCTTAGTGCCCTTTGAGTACCTAGGACTGAAATTAAGCTTGGTGAGCATCCCACACAAACGAATGCTCCACATGCGGGTTTCACATGCCACCAACTCCACATTCTCAGGCAACTTCAGCGCCACAGCCGTTTTCAGATAGCCCTCAATGCAAAGGCTCTAGACGCAAATATTGGTGTGAGAGCTAATTCAATCAAGGAAACACTGCATGTTGGTGAAGGGCATATTGAAGAAGGATCAGCCGAGTGGTTCTTGTGGGAGAACAACTCCATTTGGCTCACTAACTTCACACACCATCAGGCTTCCAAGCAGCTCTCAAGGAAACTCAGTTTTCACACTCTATGCTTAGTGCCCTTTGAGTGCATTATCTAGGAATGAACCTGGTAGAGCATCCCACACAAACGAATGCTCCACATGCGGGTTTCACATGCCACCAACTCCACATTCTCAGGCAACTTCAGCGCCACAAGCCGTTTTCAGATAGCCCTCAATGCAAAGGCTCTAGACGCAAATATTGGTGTGAGAGCTAATTCAATCAAGGAAACACTGCATGTTGGTGAAGGGCATATTGAAGAAGGATCAGCCGAGTGGTTCTTGTGGGAGAACAACTCCATTTGGCTCACTAACTTCACAAACCATCAGGCTTCTAAGCAGCTCTCAAGGAAACTCAGTTTTCACAGTCTATGCTTAGTGCCCTTTGAGTACCTAGGACTGAAATGAAGCTTGGTGAGCATCCCACACAAACGAATGCTCCACATGCGGGTTTCACATGCCAAAAACTCCACATTCTCAGGCAACTTCAGCGCCACAGCCGTTTTCAGATAGCCCTCAATGCAAAGGCTCTAGACGCAAATATTGGTGTGAGAGCTAATTCAATCAAGGAAACACTGCATGTTGGTGAAGGGCATATTGAAGAAGGATCAGCCGAGTGGTTCTTGTGGGAGAACAACTCCATTTGGCTCACTAACTTCACACACCATCAGGCTTCCAAGCAGCTCTCAAGGAAACTCAGTTTTCACACTCTATGCTTAGTGCCCTTTGAGTACCTAGGACTGAAATGAAGCTTGGTGAGCATCCCACACAAACGAATGCTCCACATGCGGGTTTCACATGCCACCAACTCCACATTCTCAGGCAACTTCAGCGCCACAGCCGTTTTCAGATAGCCCTCAATGCAAAGGCTCTAGACGCAAATATTGGTGTGAGAGCTAATTCAATCAAGGAAACACTGCATGTTGGTGAAGGGCATATTGAAGAAGGACCAGCCGAGTGGTTCTTGTGGGAGAACAACTCCATTTGGCTCACTAACTTCACACACCATCAGGCTTCCAAGCAGCTCTCAAGGAAACTCAGTTTTCACACTCTATGCTTAGTGCCCTTTGAGTGCATTATCTAGGAATGAACCTGGTAGAGTATCCCACACAAACGAATGCTCCACATGCGGGTTTCACATGCCACCAACTCCACATTCACAGGCAACTTCACCGCCACTGCCGTTTTCAGATAGCCCTCAATGCAAAGGCTCTAGACTCAAATATTGGTGTGAGAGCTAATTCAATCAAGGAAACACTGCATGTTGGTGAAGGGCATATTGAAGAAGGATCAGCCGAGTGGTTCTTGTGGGAGAACAACTCCATTTGGCTCACTAACTTCACACACCATCAGGCTTCCGAGCAGCTCTCAAGGAAACTCAGTTTTCACACTCTATGCTTAGTGCCCTTTGAGTGCATTATCTAGGAATGAACCTGGTAGAGCATCCCACACAAACGAATGCTCCACATGCGGGTTTCACATGCCACCAACTCCACATTGACAGGCAACTTCAGCGCCACAGCCGTTTTCAGATAGCCCTCAATGCAAAGGCTCTAGACGCAAATATTGGTGTGAGAGCTAATTCAATCAAGGAAACACTGCATGTTGGTGAAGGGCATATTGAAGAAGGATCAGCCGAGTGGTTCTTGTGGGAGAACAACTCCATTTGGCTCACTAACTTCACACACCATCAGGCTTCCAAGCAGCTCTCAAGGAAACTCAGTTTTCACACTCTATGCTTAGTGCCCTTTGAGTGCATTATCTAGGAATGAACCTGGTAGAGCATCCCACACAAACGAATGCTCCACATGCGGGTTTCACATGCCACCAACTCCACATTGACAGGCAACTTCAGCGCCACAGCCGTTTTCAGATAGCCCTCAATGCAAAGGCTCTAGACGCAAATATTGGTGTGAGAGCTAATTCAATCAAGGAAACACTGCATGTTGGTGAAGGGCATATTGAAGAAGGATCAGCCGAGTGGTTCTTGTGGGAGAACAACTCCATTTGGCTCACTAACTTCACACACCATCAGGCTTCCAAGCAGCTCTCAAGGAAACTCAGTTTTCACACTCTATGCTTAGTGCCCTTTGAGTGCATTATCTAGGAATGAACCTGGTAGAGCATCCCACACAAACGAATGCTCCACATGCGGGTTTCACATGCCACCAACTCCACATTCTCAGGCAACTTCAGCGCCACAGCCGTTTTCAGATAGCCCTCAATGCAAAGGCTCTAGACGCAAATATTGGTGTGAGAGCTAATTCAATCAAGGAAACACTGCATGTTGGTGAAGGGCATATTGAAGAAGGATCAGCCGAGTGGTTCTTGTGGGAGAACAACTCCATTTGGCTCACTAACTTCACACACCATCAGGCTTCCAAGCAGCTCTCAAGGAAACTCAGTTTTCACACTCTATGCTTAGTGCCCTTTGAGTGCATTATCTAGGAATGAACCTGGTAGAGCATCCCACACAAACGAATGCTCCACATGCGGGTTTCACATGCCACCAACTCCACATTCTCAGGCAACTTCAGCGCCACAGCCATTTTCAGATAGCCCTCAATGCAAAGGCTCTAGACGCAAATATTGGTGTGAGAGCTAATTCAATCAAGGAAACACTGCATGTTGGTGAAGGGCATATTGAAGAAGGATCAGCCGAGTGGTTCTTGTTGGGGAACAACTCCATTTGGCTCACTAACTTCACACACCATCAGGCTTCCAAGCAGCTCTCAAGGAAACTCAGTTTTCACACTCTATGCTTAGTGCCCTTTGAGTGCATTATCTAGGAATGAACCTGGTCGAGCATCCCACACAAACGAATGCTCCACATGCGGGTTTCACATGCCACCAACTCCACATTCTCAGGCAACTTCAGCGCCACAGCCATTTTCAGATAGCCCTCAATGCAAAGGCTCTAGACGCAAATATTGGTGTGAGAGCTAATTCAATCAAGGAAACACTGCATGTTGGTGAAGGGCATATTGAAGAAGGATCAGCCGAGTGGTTCTTGTGGGAGAACAACTCCATTTGGCTCACTAACTTCACACACCATCAGGCTTCCAAGCAGCTCTCAAGGAAACTCAGTTTTCACACTCTATGCTTAGTGCCCTTTGAGTGCATTATCTAGGAATGAACCTGGTAGAGCATCCCACACAAACGAATGCTCCACATGCGGGTTTCACATGCCACCAACTCCACATTCTCAGGCAACTTCAGCGCCACAGCCGTTTTCAGATAGCCCTCAATGCAAAGGCTCTAGACGCAAATATTGGTGTGAGTGCTAATTCAATCAAGGAAACACTGCATGTTGGTGAAGGGCATATTGAAGAAGGATCAGCCGAGTGGTTCTTGTGGGAGAACAACTCCATTTGGCTCACTAACTTCACACACCATCAGGCTTCCAAGCAGCTCTCAAGGAAACTCAGTTTTCACACTCTATGCTTAGTGCCCTTTAAGTACCTAGGACTGAAATGAAGCTTGGTGAGCATCCCACACAAACGAATGCTCCACATGCGGGTTTCACATGCCACCAACTCCACATTCACAGGCAACTTCAGCGCCACAGCCATTTTCAGATAGCCCTCAATGCAAAGGCTCTAGACGCAAATATTGGTGTGAGAGCTAATTCAATCAAGGAAACACTGCATGTTGGTGAAGGGCATATTGAAGAAGGATCAGCTGAGTGGTTCTTGTGGGAGAACAACTCCATTTGGCTCACTAACTTCACACACCATCAGGCTTCCGAGCAGCTCTCAAGGAAACTCAGTTTTCACACTCTATGCTTAGTGCCCTTTGAGTGCATTATCTAGGAATGAACCTGGTAGAGCATCCCACACAAACGAATGCTCCACATGCGGGTTTCACATGCCACCAACTCCACATTGACAGGCAACTTCAGCGCCACAGCCGTTTTCAGATAGCCCTCAATGCAAAGGCTCTAGACGCAAATATTGGTGTGAGAGCTAATTCAATCAAGGAAACACTGCATGTTGGTGAAGGGCATATTGAAGAAGGATCAGCCGAGTGGTTCTTGTGGGAGAACAACTCCATTTGGCTCACTAACTTCACACACCATCAGGCTTCCAAGCAGCTCTCAAGGAAACTCAGTTTTCACACTCTATGCTTAGTGCCCTTTGAGTGCATTATCTAGGAATGAACCTGGTAGAGCATCCCACACAAACGAATGCTCCACATGCGGGTTTCACATGCCACCAACTCCACATTGACAGGCAACTTCAGCGCCACAGCCGTTTTCAGATAGCCCTCAATGCAAAGGCTCTAGACGCAAATATTGGTGTGAGAGCTAATTCAATCAAGGAAACACTGCATGTTGGTGAAGGGCATATTGAAGAAGGATCAGCCGAGTGGTTCTTGTGGGAGAACAACTCCATTTGGCTCACTAACTTCACACACCATCAGGCTTCCAAGCAGCTCTCAAGGAAACTCAGTTTTCACACTCTATGCTTAGTGCCCTTTGAGTGCATTATCTAGGAATGAACCTGGTAGAGCATCCCACACAAACGAATGCTCCACATGCGGGTTTCACATGCCACCAACTCCACATTCTCAGGCAACTTCAGCGCCACAGCCGTTTTCAGATAGCCCTCAATGCAAAGGCTCTAGACGCAAATATTGGTGTGAGAGCTAATTCAATCAAGGAAACACTGCATGTTGGTGAAGGGCATATTGAAGAAGGATCAGCCGAGTGGTTCTTGTTGGGGAACAACTCCATTTGGCTCACTAACTTCACACACCATCAGGCTTCCAAGCAGCTCTCAAGGAAACTCAGTTTTCACACTCTATGCTTAGTGCCCTTTGAGTGCATTATCTAGGAATGAACCTGGTAGAGCATCCCACACAAACGAATGCTCCACATGCGGGTTTCACATGCCACCAACTCCACATTCTCAGGCAACTTCAGCGCCACAGCCATTTTCAGATAGCCCTCAATGCAAAGGCTCTAGACGCAAATATTGGTGTGAGAGCTAATTCAATCAAGGAAACACTGCATGTTGGTGAAGGGCATATTGAAGAAGGATCAGCCGAGTGGTTCTTGTTGGGGAACAACTCCATTTGGCTCACTAACTTCACACACCATCAGGCTTCCAAGCAGCTCTCAAGGAAACTCAGTTTTCACACTCTATGCTTAGTGCCCTTTGAGTGCATTATCTAGGAATGAACCTGGTCGAGCATCCCACACAAACGAATGCTCCACATGCGGGTTTCACATGCCACCAACTCCACATTCTCAGGCAACTTCAGCGCCACAGCCATTTTCAGATAGCCCTCAATGCAAAGGCTCTAGACGCAAATATTGGTGTGAGAGCTAATTCAATCAAGGAAACACTGCATGTTGGTGAAGGGCATATTGAAGAAGGATCAGCCGAGTGGTTCTTGTGGGAGAACAACTCCATTTGGCTCACTAACTTCACACACCATCAGGCTTCCAAGCAGCTCTCAAGGAAACTCAGTTTTCACACTCTATGCTTAGTGCCCTTTGAGTGCATTATCTAGGAATGAACCTGGTAGAGCATCCCACACAAACGAATGCTCCACATGCGGGTTTCACATGCCACCAACTCCACATTGACAGGCAACTTCAGCGCCACAGCCGTTTTCAGATAGCCCTCAATGCAAAGGCTCTAGACGCAAATATTGGTGTGAGAGCTAATTCAATCAAGGAAACACTGCATGTTGGTGAAGGGCATATTGAAGAAGGATCAGCCGAGTGGTTCTTGTGGGAGAACAACTCCATTTGGCTCACTAACTTCACACACCATCAGGCTTCCAAGCAGCTCTCAAGGAAACTCAGTTTTCACACTCTATGCTTAGTGCCCTTTGAGTGCATTATCTAGGAATGAACCTGGTAGAGCATCCCACACAAACGAATGCTCCACATGCGGGTTTCACATGCCACCAACTCCACATTCTCAGGCAACTTCAGCGCCACAGCCGTTTTCAGATAGCCCTCAATGCAAAGGCTCTAGACGCAAATATTGGTGTGAGAGCTAATTCAATCAAGGAAACACTGCATGTTGGTGAAGGGCATATTGAAGAAGGATCAGCCGAGTGGTTCTTGTTGGGGAACAACTCCATTTGGCTCACTAACTTCACACACCATCAGGCTTCCAAGCAGCTCTCAAGGAAACTCAGTTTTCACACTCTATGCTTAGTGCCCTTTGAGTGCATTATCTAGGAATGAACCTGGTAGAGCATCCCACACAAACGAATGCTCCACATGCGGGTTTCACATGCCACCAACTCCACATTCTCAGGCAACTTCAGCGCCACAGCCATTTTCAGATAGCCCTCAATGCAAAGGCTCTAGACGCAAATATTGGTGTGAGAGCTAATTCAATCAAGGAAACACTGCATGTTGGTGAAGGGCATATTGAAGAAGGATCAGCCGAGTGGTTCTTGTTGGGGAACAACTCCATTTGGCTCACTAACTTCACACACCATCAGGCTTCCAAGCAGCTCTCAAGGAAACTCAGTTTTCACACTCTATGCTAAGTGCCCTTTGAGTGCATTATCTAGGAATGAACCTGGTCGAGCATCCCACACAAACGAATGCTCCACATGCGGGTTTCACATGCCACCAACTCCACATTCTCAGGCAACTTCAGCGCCACAGCCATTTTCAGATAGCCCTCAATGCAAAGGCTCTAGACGCAAATATTGGTGTGAGAGCTAATTCAATCAAGGAAACACTGCATGTTGGTGAAGGGCATATTGAAGAAGGATCAGCCGAGTGGTTCTTGTGGGAGAACAACTCCATTTGGCTCACTAACTTCACACACCATCAGGCTTCCAAGCAGCTCTCAAGGAAACTCAGTTTTCACACTCTATGCTTAGTGCCCTTTGAGTGCATTATCTAGGAATGAACCTGGTAGAGCATCCCACACAAACGAATGCTCCACATGCGGGTTTCACATGCCACCAACTCCACATTCTCAGGCAACTTCAGCGCCACAGCCGTTTTCAGATAGCCCTCAATGCAAAGGCTCTAGACGCAAATATTGGTGTGAGTGCTAATTCAATCAAGGAAACACTGCATGTTGGTGAAGGGCATATTGAAGAAGGATCAGCCGAGTGGTTCTTGTGGGAGAACAACTCCATTTGGCTCACTAACTTCACACACCATCAGGCTTCCAAGCAGCTCTCAAGGAAACTCAGTTTTCACACTCTATGCTTAGTGCCCTTTAAGTACCTAGGACTGAAATGAAGCTTGGTGAGCATCCCACACAAACGAATGCTCCACATGCGGGTTTCACATGCCACCAACTCCACATTCACAGGCAACTTCAGCGCCACAGCCATTTTCAGATAGCCCTCAATGCAAAGGCTCTAGACGCAAATATTGGTGTGAGAGCTAATTCAATCAAGGAAACACTGCATGTTGGTGAAGGGCATATTGAAGAAGGATCAGCTGAGTGGTTCTTGTGGGAGAACAACTCCATTTGGCTCACTAACTTCACACACCATCAGGCTTCTAAGCAGCTCTCAAGGAAACTCAGTTTTCACACTCTATGCTTAGTGCCCTTTGAGTACCTACGACTGAAATTAAGCTTGGTGAGCATCCCACACAAACGAATGCTCCACATGCGGGTTTCACATGCCACCAACTCCACATTGACAGGCAACTTCAGCGCCACAGCCGTTTTCAGATAGCCCTCAATGCAAAGGCTCTAGACGCAAATATTGGTGTGAGAGCTAATTCAATCAAGGAAACACTGCATGTTGGTGAAGGGCATATTGAAGAAGGATCAGCCGAGTGGTTCTTGTTGGGGAACAACTCCATTTGGCTCACTAACTTCACACACCATCAGGCTTCCAAGCAGCTCTCAAGGAAACTCAGTTTTCACACTCTATGCTTAGTGCCCTTTGAGTGCATTATCTAGGAATGAACCTGGTAGAGCATCCCACACAAACGAATGCTCCACATGCGGGTTTCACATGCCACCAACTCCACATTCTCAGGCAACTTCAGCGCCACAGCCGTTTTCAGATAGCCCTCAATGCAAAGGCTCTAGACGCAAATATTGGTGTGAGAGCTAATTCAATCAAGGAAACACTGCATGTTGGTGAAGGGCATATTGAAGAAGGATCAGCCGAGTGGTTCTTGTTGGGGAACAACTCCATTTGGCTCACTAACTTCACACACCATCAGGCTTCCAAGCAGCTCTCAAGGAAACTCAGTTTTCACACTCTATGCTTAGTGCCCTTTGAGTGCATTATCTAGGAATGAACCTGGTAGAGCATCCCACACAAACGAATGCTCCACATGCGGGTTTCACATGCCACCAACTCCACATTCTCAGGCAACTTCAGCGCCACAGCCATTTTCAGATAGCCCTCAATGCAAAGGCTCTAGACGCAAATATTGGTGTGAGAGCTAATTCAATCAAGGAAACACTGCATGTTGGTGAAGGGCATATTGAAGAAGGATCAGCCGAGTGGTTCTTGTTGGGGAACAACTCCATTTGGCTCACTAACTTCACACACCATCAGGCTTCCAAGCAGCTCTCAAGGAAACTCAGTTTTCACACTCTATGCTTAGTGCCCTTTGAGTGCATTATCTAGGAATGAACCTGGTCGAGCATCCCACACAAACGAATGCTCCACATGCGGGTTTCACATGCCACCAACTCCACATTCTCAGGCAACTTCAGCGCCACAGCCATTTTCAGATAGCCCTCAATGCAAAGGCTCTAGACGCAAATATTGGTGTGAGAGCTAATTCAATCAAGGAAACACTGCATGTTGGTGAAGGGCATATTGAAGAAGGATCAGCCGAGTGGTTCTTGTGGGAGAACAACTCCATTTGGCTCACTAACTTCACACACCATCAGGCTTCCAAGCAGCTCTCAAGGAAACTCAGTTTTCACACTCTATGCTTAGTGCCCTTTGAGTGCATTATCTAGGAATGAACCTGGTAGAGCATCCCACACAAACGAATGCTCCACATGCGGGTTTCACATGCCACCAACTCCACATTCTCAGGCAACTTCAGCGCCACAGCCGTTTTCAGATAGCCCTCAATGCAAAGGCTCTAGACGCAAATATTGGTGTGAGTGCTAATTCAATCAAGGAAACACTGCATGTTGGTGAAGGGCATATTGAAGAAGGATCAGCCGAGTGGTTCTTGTGGGAGAACAACTCCATTTGGCTCACTAACTTCACACACCATCAGGCTTCCAAGCAGCTCTCAAGGAAACTCAGTTTTCACACTCTATGCTTAGTGCCCTTTAAGTACCTAGGACTGAAATGAAGCTTGGTGAGCATCCCACACAAACGAATGCTCCACATGCGGGTTTCACATGCCACCAACTCCACATTCACAGGCAACTTCAGCGCCACAGCCATTTTCAGATAGCCCTCAATGCAAAGGCTCTAGACGCAAATATTGGTGTGAGAGCTAATTCAATCAAGGAAACACTGCATGTTGGTGAAGGGCATATTGAAGAAGGATCAGCTGAGTGGTTCTTGTGGGAGAACAACTCCATTTGGCTCACTAACTTCACACACCATCAGGCTTCTAAGCAGCTCTCAAGGAAACTCAGTTTTCACACTCTATGCTTAGTGCCCTTTGAGTACCTAGGACTGAAATGAAGCTTGGTGAGCATCCCACACAAACGAATGCTCCACATGCGGGTTTCACATGCCACCAACTCCACATTCACAGGCAACTTCAGCGCCACAGCCGTTTTCAGATAGCCCTCAATGCAAAGGCTCTAGACGCAAATATTGGTGTGAGAGCTAATTCAATCAAGGAAACACTGCATGTTGGTGAAGGGCATATTGAAGAAGGATCAGCCGAGTGGTTCTTGTGGGAGAACAACTCCATTTGGCTCACTAACTTCACACACCATCAGGCTTCCAAGCAGCTCTCAAGGAAACTCAGTTTTCACACTCTATGCTTAGTGCCCTTTGAGTGCATTATCTAGGAATGAACCTGGTAGAGTATCCCACACAAACGAATGCTCCACATGCGGGTTTCACATGCCACCAACTCCACATTCTCAGGCAACTTCAGCGCCACAGCCGTTTTCAGATAGCCCTCAATGCAAAGGCTCTAGACGCAAATATTGGTGTGAGAGCTAATTCAATCAAGGAAACACTGCATGTTGGTGAAGGGCATATTGAAGAAGGATCAGCCGAGTGGTTCTTGTGGGAGAACAACTCCATTTGGCTCACTAACTTCACACACCATCAGGCTTCCAAGCAGCTCTCAAGGAAACTCAGTTTTCACAGTCTATGCTTAGTGCCCTTTGACTACCTAGGACTGAAATGAAGCTTGTTGAGCATCCCACACAAACGAATGCTCCACATGCGGGTTTCACATGCCACCAACTCCACATTCTCAGGCAACTTCAGCGCCACAGCCGTTTTCAGATAGCCCTCAATGCAAAGGCTCTAGACGCAAATATTGGTGTGAGAGCTAATTCAATCAAGGAAACACTGCATGTTGGTGAAGGGCATATTGAAGAAGGATCAGCCGAGTGGTTCTTGTGGGAGAACAACTCCATTTGGCTCACTAACTTCACACACCATCAAGCTTCCAAGCAGCTCTCAAGGAAACTCAGTTTTCACACTCTATGCTTAGTGCCCCTTTGAGTGCATTATCTAGGAATGAACCTGGGTAGAGCATCCCACACAAACGAATGCTCCACATGCGGGTTTCACATGCCACCAACTCCACATTCTCAGGCAACTTCAGCGCCACAGCCGTTTTCAGATAGCCCTCAATGCAAAGGCTCTAGACGCAAATATTGGTGTGAGAGCTAATTCAATCAAGGAAACACTGCATGTTGGTGAAGGGCATATTGAAGAAGGATCAGCCGAGTGGTTCTTGTGGGAGAACAACTCCATTTGGCTCACTAACTTCACACACCATCAGGCTTCCAAGCAGCTCTCAAGGAAACTCAGTTTTCACACTCTATGCTTAGTGCCCTTTGAGTGCATTATCTAGGAATGAACCTGGTAGAGCATCCCACACAAACGAATGCTCCACATGCGGGTTTCACATGCCACCAACTCCCACATTCACAGGTAACTTCAGCGCCACAGCCGTTTTTCAGATAGCCCTCAATGCAAAGGCTCTAGACGCAAATATTGGTGTGAGAGCTAATTCAATCAAGGAAACACTGCATGTTGGTGAAGGGCATATTGAAGAAGGATCAGCCGAGTGGTTCTTGTGGGAGAACAACTCCATTTGGCTCACTAACTTCACAAACCATCAGGCTTCTAAGCAGCTCTCAAGGAAACTCAGTTTTCACAGTCTATGCTTAGTGCCCTTTGAGTACCTAGGACTGAAATGAAGCTTGGTGAGCATCCCACACAAACGAATGCTCCACATGCGGGTTTCACATGCCACCAACTCCACATTCTCAGGTAACTTCAGCGCCACAGCCGTTTTTCAGATAGCCCTCAATGAAAAGGCTCTAGACGCAAATATTGGTGTGAGAGCTAATTCAATCAAGGGAAACACTGCATGTTGGTGAAGGGCATATTGAAGAAGGATCAGCCGAGTGGTTCTTGTGGGAGAACAACTCCATTTGGCTCACTAACTTCACACACCATCAGGCTTCCAAGCAGCTCTCAAGGAAACTCAGTTTTCACACTCTATGCTTAGTGCCCTTTGAGTGCATTATCTAGGAATGAACCTGGTAGAGCATCCCACACAAACGAATGCTCCACATGCGGGTTTCACATGCCACCAACTCCACATTCACAGGCAACTTCAGCGCCACAGCCGTTTTCAGATAGCCCTCAATGCAAAGGCTCTAGACGCAAATATTGGTGTGAGAGCTAATTCAATCAAGTGGTGAAGGGCATATTGAAGAAGGATCAGCCGAGTGGTTCTTGTGGGAGAACAACTCCATTTGGCTCACTAACTTCACACACCATCAGGCTTCTAAGCAGCTCTCAAGGAAACTCAGTTTTCACAGTCTATGCTTAGTGCCCTTTGAGTACCTAGGACTGAAATGAAGCTTGGTGAGCATCCCACACAAACGAATGCTCCACATGCGGGTTTCACATGCCACCAACTCCACATTCTCAGGCAACTTCAGCGCCACAGCCGTTTTCAGATAGCCCTCAATGCAAAGGCTCTAGACGCAAATATTGGTGTGAGAGCTAATTTCAATCAAGGAAACACTGCATGTTGGTGAAGGGCATATTGAAGAAGGATCAGCCGAGTGGTTCTTGTGGGAGAACAACTCCATTTGGCTCACTAACTTCACACACCATCAGGCTTCCAAGCAGCTCTCAAGGAAACTCAGTTTTCACACTCTATGCTTAGTGCCCTTTGAGTGCATTATCTAGGAATGAACCTGGTAGAGTATCCCACACAAACGAATGCTCCACATGCGGGTTTCACATGCCACCAACTCCACATTCTCAGGCAACTTCAGCGCCACAGCCGTTTTCAGATAGCCCTCAATGCAAAGGCTCTAGACGCAAATATTGGTGTGAGAGCTAATTCAATCAAGGAAACACTGCATGTTGGTGAAGGGCATATTGAAGAAGGATCAGCCGAGTGGTTCTTGTGGGAGAACAACTCCATTTGGCTCACTAACTTCACACACCATCAGGCTTCCAAGCAGCTCTCAAGGGAAACTCAGTTTTCACAGTCTATGCTTAGTGCCCTTTGAGTACCTAGGACTGAAATGAAGCTTGTTGAGCATCCCACACAAACGAATGCTCCACATGCGGGTTTCACATGCCACCAACTCCCACATTCTCAGGCAACTTCAGCGCCACAGCCGTTTTCAGATAGCCCTCAATGCAAAGGCTCTAGACGCAAATATTGGTGTGAGAGCTAATTCAATCAAGGAAACACTGCATGTTGGTGAAGGGCATATTGAAGAAGGATCAGCCGAGTGGTTCTTGTGGGAGAACAACTCCATTTGGGCTCACTAACTTCACACACCATCAAGCTTCCAAGCAGCTCTCAAGGAAACTCTCAGTTTTCACACTCTATGCTTAGTGCCCTTTGAGTGCATTATCTAGGAATGAACCTGGTAGAGCATCCCACACAAACGAATGCTCCACATGCGGGTTTCACATGCCACCAACTCCACATTCTCAGGTAACTTCAGCGCCACAGCCGTTTTCAGATAGCCCTCAATGAAAAGGCTCTAGACGCAAATATTGGTGTGAGAGCTAATTCAATCAAGGAAACACTGCATGTTGGTGAAGGGCATATTGAAGAAGGATCAGCCGAGTGGTTCTTGTGGGAGAACAACTCCATTTGGCTCACTAACTTCACACACCATCAGGCTTCAAGCAGCTCTCAAGGAAACTCAGTTTTCACACTCTATGCTTAGTGCCCTTTGAGTGCATTATCTAGGAATGAACCTGGTAGAGCATCCCACACAAACGAATGCTCCACATGCGGGTTTCACATGCCACCAACTCCACATTCACAGGCAACTTCAGTGCCACAGCCGTTTTCAGATAGCCCTCAATGCAAAGGCTCTAGACGCAAATATTGGTGTGAGAGCTAATTCAATCAAGTGGTGAAGGGCATATTGAAGAAGGATCAGCCGAGTGGTTCTTGTGGGAGAACAACTCCATTTGGCTCACTAACTTCACACACCATCAGGCTTCTAAGCAGCTCTCAAGGAAACTCAGTTTTCACAGTCTATGCTTAGTGCCCTTTGAGTACCTAGGACTGAAATGAAGCTTGGTGAGCATCCCACACAAACGAATGCTCCACATGCGGGGTTTCACATGCCACAAACTCCACATTCTCAGGCAACTTCAGCGCCACAGCCGTTTTCAGATAGCCCTCAATGCAAAGGCTCTAGACGCAAATATTGGTGTGAGAGCTAATTCAATCAAGGAAACACTGCATGTTGGTGAAGGGCATATTGAAGAAGGATCAGCCGAGTGGTTCTTGTGGGAGAACAACTCCATTTGGCTCACTAACTTCACACACCATCAGGCTTCCAAGCAGCTCTCAAGGAAAACTCAGTTTTCACACTCTATGCTTAGTGCCCTTGAGTGCATTATCTAGGAATGAACCTGGTAGAGCATCCCACACAAACAAATGCTCCACATGCGGGTTTCACATGCCACCAACTCCTCATTGACAGGCAACTTCAGCGCCACAGCCGTTTTCAGATAGCCCTCAATGCAAAGGCTCTAGACGCAAATATTGGTGTGAGAGCTAATTCAATCAAGGAAACACTGCATGTTGGTGAAGGGCATATTGAAGAAGGATCAGCCGAGTGGTTCTTGTGGGAGAACAACTCCATTTGGCTCACTAACTTCACACACCATCAGGCTTCCAAGCAGCTCTCAAGGAAACTCAGTTTTCACACTCTATGCTTAGTGCCCTTTGAGTGCATTATCTAGGAATGAACCTGGTAGAGCATCCCACACAAACGAATGCTCCACATGCGGGTTTCACATGCCACCAACTCCACATTCTCAGGCAACTTCAGCGCCACAGCCGTTTTCAGATAGCCCTCAATGCAAAGGCTCTAGACGCAAATATTGGTGTGAGAGCTAATTCAATCAAGGAAACACTGCATGTTGGTGAAGGGCATATTGAAGAAGGATCAGCCGAGTGGTTCTTGTGGGAGAACAACTCCATTTGGCTCACTAACTTCACACACCATCAGGCTTCCAAGCAGCTCTTAAGGGAAACTCAGTTTTCACACTCTATGCTTAGTGAACTTTGAGTGCATTATCTAGGAATGAACCTGGTAGAGCATCCCACACAAACGAATGCTCCACATGCGGGTTTCACATGCCACCAACTCCACATTCTCAGGCAACTTCAGCGCCACAGCCGTTTTCAGATAGCCCTCAATGCAAAGGCTCTAGACGCAAATATTGGTGTGAGAGCTAATTCAATCAAGGAAAAACTGCATGTTGGTGAAGGGCATATTGAAGAAGGATCAGCCGAGTGATTCTTGTGGGAGAACAACTCCATTTGGCTCACTGACTTCACAAACCATCAGGCTTCTAAGCAGCTCTCAAGGAAACTCAGTTTTCACACTCTATGCTTAGTGCCCTTTAAGTACCTAGGACTGAAATGAAGCTTGGTGAGCATCCGACACAAACGAATGCTCCACATGCGGGTTTCACATGCCACCAACTCCACATTCTCAGGCAACTTCAGCGCCACAGCCATTTTCAGATAGCCCTCAATGCAAAGGCTCTAGACGCAAATATTGGTGTGAGAGCTAATTCAATCAAGGAAACACTGCATGTTGGTGAAGGGCATATTGAAGAAGGATCAGCCGAGTGGTTCTTGTGGGAGAACAACTCCATTTGGCTCACTAACTTCACACACCATCAGGCTTCTAAGCAGCTCTCAAGGAAACTCAGTTTTCACACTCTATGCTTAGTGCCCTTTGAGTACCTAGGACTGAAATGAAGCTTGGTGAGCATCCCACACAAACGAATGCTCCACATGCGGGTTTCACATGCCACCAACTCCACATTCTCACGCAACTTCAGCGCCACAGCCGTTTTCAGATAGCCCTCAATGCAAAGGCTCTAGACGCAAATATTGGTGTGAGAGCTAATTCAATCAAGGAAACACTGCATGTTGGTGAAGGGCATATTGAAGAAGGATCAGCCGAGTGGTTCTTGTGGGAGAACAACGCCATTTGGCTCACTAACTTCACACACCATCAGGCTTCAAGCAGCTCTCAAGGAAACTCAGTTTTCACACTCTATGCTTAGTGCCCTTTGAGTGCATTATCTAGGAATGAACCTGGTAGAGCATCCCCACACAAACGAATGCTCCACATGCGGGTTTCACATGCCCCTCAACTCCACATTCTCAGGCAACTTCAGCGCCACAGCCGTTTTCAGATAGCCCTCAATGCAAAGGCTCTAGACGCAAATATTGGTGTGAGAGCTAATTCAATCAAGGGAAACACTGCATGTTGGTGAAGGGCATATTGAAGAAGGATCAGCCGAGTGGTTCTTGTGGGAGAACAACGCCATTTGGCTCACTAACTTCACACACCATCAGGCTTCCAAGCAGCTCTCAAGGAAACTCAGTTTTCACAGTCTATGCTTAGTGCCCTTTGAGTGCATTATCTAGGAATGAACCTGGTAGAGCATCCCCACACAAACGAATGCTCCACATGCGGGTTTCACATGCCCTCAACTCCACATTCTCAGGCAACTTCAGCGCCACAGCCGTTTTCAGATAGCCCTCAATGCAAAGGCTCTAGACGCAAATATTGGTGTGAGAGCTAATTCAATCAAGGAAACACTGCATGTTGGTGAAGGGCATATTGAAGAAGGATCAGCCGAGTGATTCTTGTGGGAGAACAACGCCATTTGGCTCACTAACTTCACACACCATCAGGCTTCCAAGCAGCTCTCAAGGAAACTCAGTTTTCACACTCTATGCTTAGTGCCCTTTGAGTGCATTATCTAGGAATGAACCTGGTAGAGCATCCCACACAAACAAATGCTCCACATGCGGGTTTCACATGCCACCAACTCCTCATTGACAGGCAACTTCAGCGCCACAGCCGTTTTCAGATAGCCCTCAATGCAAAGGCTCTAGACGCAAATATTGGTGTGAGAGCTAATTCAATCAAGGAAACACTGCATGTTGGTGAAGGGCATATTGAAGAAGGATCAGCCGAGTGGTTCTTGTGGGAGAACAACTCCATTTGGCTCACTAACTTCACACACCATCAGGCTTCCAAGCAGCTCTCAAGGAAACTCAGTTTTCACACTCTATGCTTAGTGCCCTTTGAGTGCATTATCTAGGAATGAACCTGGTAGAGCATCCCACACAAACGAATGCTCCACATGCGGGTTTCACATGCCACCAACTCCACATTCTCAGGCAACTTCAGCGCCACAGCCGTTTTCAGATAGCCCTCAATGCAAAGGCTCTAGACGCAAATATTGGTGTGAGAGCTAATTCAATCAAGGAAACACTGCATGTTGGTGAAGGGGCATATTGAAGAAGGATCAGCCGAGTGGTTCTTGTGGGAGAACAACTCCATTTGGCTCACTAACTTCACACACCATCAGGCTTCCAAGCAGCTCTCAAGGAAACTCAGTTTTCACACTCTATGCTTAGTGCCCTTTGAGTACCTAGGACTGAAATGAAGCTTGGTGAGCATCCCACACAAACGAATGCTCCACATGCGGGTTTCACATGCCACCAACTCCACATTCACAGGCAACTTCAGCGCCACAGCCGTTTTCAGATAGCCCTCAATGCAAAGGCTCTAGACGCAAATATTGGTGTGAGAGCTAATTCAATCAAGGAAACACTGCATGTTGGTGAAGGGCATATTGAAGAAGGATCAGCCGAGTGGTTCTTGTGGGAGAACAACTCCATTTGGCTCACTAACTTCACACACCATCAGGCTTCCAAGCAGCTCTCAAGGAAACTCAGTTTTCACACTCTATGCTTAGTGTCCTTTGAGTGCATTATCTAGGAATGAACCTGGGTAGAGCATCCCACACAAACGAATGCTCCACATGCGGGTTTCACATGCCACCAACTCCACATTCACAGGCAACTTCAGCGCCACAGCCGTTTTCAGATAGCCCTCAATGCAAAGGCTTTAGACGCAAATATTGGTGTGAGAGCTAATTCAACCAAGGAAACACTGCATGTTGGTGAAGGGCATATTGAAGAAGGATCAGCCGAGTGGTTCTTGTGGGAGAACAACTCCATTTGGCTCACTAACTTCACACACCATCAGGCTTCCAAGCAGCTCTCAATGAAACTCAGTTTTCACACTCTATGCTTAGTGCCCTTTGAGTGCATTATCTAGGAATGAACCTGGTAGAGCATCCCACACAAACGAATGCTCCACATGCGGGTTTCACATGCCACCAACTCCACATTCTCAGGCAACTTCAGCGCCACAGCCGTTTTCAGATAGCCCTCAATGCAAAGGCTCTAGACGCAAATATTGGTGTGAGAGCTAATTCAATCAAGGAAACACTGCATGTTGGTGAATGGCATATTGAAGAAGGATCAGCCGAGTGGTTCTTATGGGAGAACAACTCCATTTGGCTCACTAACTTCACACACCATCAGGCTTCCAAGCAGCTCTCAAGGAAACTCAGTTTTCACACTCTATGCTTAGTGCCCTTTGAGTACCTAGGACTGAAATGAAGCTTGGTGAGCATCCCACACAAACGAATGCTCCACATGCGGGTTTCACATGCCACCAACTCCACATTCTCAGGCAACTTCAGCGCCACAGCCGTTTTCAGATAGCCCTCAATGCAAAGGCTCTAGACGCAAATATTGGTGTGAGAGCTAATTCAATCAAGGAAACACTGCATGTTGATGAAGGGCATATTGAAGAAGGATCAGCCGAGTGGTTCTTGTGGGGAGAACAACTCCATTTGGCTCACTAACTTCACACACCATCAGGCTTCCAAGCAGCTCTCAAGGAAACTCAGTTTTCACACTCTATGCTTAGTGCCCTTTGAGTACCTAGGACTGAAATGAAGCTTGGTGAGCATCCCACACAAACGAATGCTCCACATGCGGGTTTCACATGCCACCAACTCCACATTCACAGGCAACTTCAGCGCCACAGCCGTTTTTCAGATAGCCCTCAATGCAAAGGCTCTAGACGCAAATATTGGTGTGAGAGCTAATTCAATCAAGGAAACACTGCATGTTGGTGAAGGGCATATTGAAGAAGGATCAGCCGAGTGGTTCTTGTGGGAGAACAACTCCATTTGGCTCACTAACTTCACACACCATCAGGCTTCCAAGCAGCTCTCAAGGAAACTCAGTTTTCACACTCTATGCTTAGTGCCCTTTGAGTGCATTATCTAGGAATGAACCTGGTAGAGCATCCCACACAAACGAATGCTCCGACATGCGGGTTTCACATGCCACCAACTCCACATTCTCAGGCAACTTCAGCGCCACAGCCGTTTTCAGATAGCCCTCAATGCAAAGGCTCTAGACGCAAATATTGGTGTGAGAGCTAATTCAATCAAGGAAACACTGCATGTTGGTGAAGGGCATATTGAAGAAGGATCAGCCGAGTGGTTCTTGTTGGAGAACAACTCCATTTGGCTCACTAACTTCACACACCATCAGGCTTCCAAGCAGCTCTCAAGGAAACTCAGTTTTCACACTCTATGCTTAGTGAACTTTGAGTGCATTATCTAGGAATGAACCTGGTAGAGCATCCCACACAAACGAATGCTCCACATGCGGGTTTCACATGCCACCAACTCCACATTCTCAGGCAACTTCAGCGCCACAGCCGTTTTCAGATAGCCCTCAATGCAAAGGCTCTAGACGCAAATATTGGTGTGAGAGCTAATTCAATCAAGGAAAAACTGCATGTTGGTGAAGGGCATATTGAAGAAGGATCAGCCGAGTGATTCTTGTGGGAGAACAACTCCATTTGGCTCACTAACTTCACAAACCATCAGGCTTCTAAGCAGCTCTCAAGGAAACTCAGTTTTCACACTCTATGCTTAGTGCCCTTTAAGTACCTAGGACTGAAATGAAGCTTGGTGAGCATCCCACACAAACGAATGCTCCACATGCGGGTTTCACATGCCACCAACTCCACATTCTCAGGCAACTTCAGCGCCACAGCCATTTTCAGATAGCCCTCAATGCAAAGGCTCTAGACGCAAATATTGGTGTGAGAGCTAATTCAATCAAGGAAACACTGCATGTTGGTGAATGGCATATTGAAGAAGGATCAGCCGAGTGGTTCTTGTGGGAGAACAACTCCATTTGGCTCACTAACTTCACACACCATCAGGCTTCTAAGCAGCTCTCAAGGAAACTCAGTTTTCACACTCTATGCTTAGTGCCCTTTGAGTACCTAGGACTGAAATGAAGCTTGGTGAGCATCCCACACAAACGAATGCTCCACATGCGGGTTTCACATGCCACCAACTCCACATTCACAGGCAACTTCAGCGCCACAGCCGTTTTCAGATAGCCCTCAATGCAAAGGCTCTAGACGCAAATATTGGTGTGAGAGCTAATTCAATCAAGGAAACACTGCATGTTGGTGAAGGGCATATTGAAGAAGGATCAGCCGAGTGATTCTTGTGGGAGAACAACGCCATTTGGCTCACTAACTTCACACACCATCAGGCTTCCAAGCAGCTCTCAAGGAAACTCAGTTTTCACACTCTATGCTTAGTGCCCTTTGAGTGCATTATCTAGGAATGAACCTGGTAGAGCATCCCACACAAACAAATGCTCCACATGCGGGTTTCACATGCCACCAACTCCTCATTGACAGGCAACTTCAGCGCCACAGCCGTTTTCAGATAGCCCTCAATGCAAAGGCTCTAGACGCAAATATTGGTGTGAGAGCTAATTCAATCAAGGAAACACTGCATGTTGGTGAAGGGCATATTGAAGAAGGATCAGCCGAGTGGTTCTTGTGGGAGAACAACTCCATTTGGCTCACTAACTTCACACACCATCAGGCTTCCAAGCAGCTCTCAAGGAAACTCAGTTTTCACACTCTATGCTTAGTGCCCTTTGAGTGCATTATCTAGGAATGAACCTGGTAGAGCATCCCACACAAACGAATGCTCCACATGCGGGTTTCACATGCCACCAACTCCACATTCTCACGCAACTTCAGCGCCACAGCCGTTTTCAGATAGCCCTCAATGCAAAGGCTCTAGACGCAAATATTGGTGTGAGAGCTAATTCAATCAAGGAAACACTGCATGTTGGTGAAGGGCATATTGAAGAAGGATCAGCCGAGTGGTTCTTGTGGGAGAACAACTCCATTTGGCTCACTAACTTCACACACCATCAGGCTTCCAAGCAGCTCTCAAGGAAACTCAATTTTCACACTCTATGCTTAGTGCCCTTTGAGTACCTAGGACTGAAATGAAGCTTGGTGAGCATCCCACACAAACGAATGCTCCACATGCGGGTTTCACATGCCACCAACTCCACATTCACAGGCAACTTCAGCGCCACAGCCGTTTTCAGATAGCCCTCAATGCAAAGGCTTTAGACGCAAATATTGGTGTGAGAGCTAATTCAACCAAGGAAACACTGCATGTTGGTGAAGGGCATATTGAAGAAGGATCAGCCGAGTGGTTCTTGTGGGAGAACAACTCCATTTGGCTCACTAACTTCACACACCATCAGGCTTCCAAGCAGCTCTCAAGGAAACTCAGTTTTCACACTCTATGCTTAGTGCCCTTTGAGTGCATTATCTAGGAATGAACCTGGTAGAGCATCCCACACAATCGAATGCTCCACATGCGGGTTTCACATGCCACCAACTCACATTCTCAGGCAACTTCAGCGCCACAGCCATTTTCAGATAGCCCTCAATGCAAAGGCTCTAGACGCAAATATTGGTGTGAGAGCTAATTCAATCAAGGAAACACTGCATGTTGGTGAAGGGCATATTGAAGAAGGATCAGCCGAGTGGTTCTTGTGGGAGAACAACTCCATTTGGCTCACTAACTTCACACACCATCAGGCTTCCAAGCAGCTCTCAAGGAAACTCAGTTTTCACACTCTATGCTTAGTGCCCTTTGAGTGCATTATCTAGGAATGAACCTGGTAGAGCATCCCACACAATCGAATGCTCCACATGCGGGTTTCACATGCCACCAACTCCACATTCTCAGGCAACTTCAGCGCCACAGCCATTTTCAGATAGCCCTCAATGCAAAGGCTCTAGACGCAAATATTGGTGTGAGAGCTAATTCAATCAAGGAAACACTGCATGTGGTGAATGGCATATTGAAGAAGGATCAGCCGAGTGGTTCTTGTGGGAGAACAACTCCATTTGGCTCACTAACTTCACACACCATCAGGCTTCCAAGCAGCTCTCAAGGAAACTCAGTTTTCACACTCTATGCTTAGTGCCCTTTGAGTACCTAGGACTGAAATGAAGCTTGGTGAGCATCCCACACAAACGAATGCTCCACATGCGGGTTTCACATGCCACCAACTCCACATTCTCAGGCAACTTCAGCGCCACAGCCGTTTTCAGATAGCCCTCAATGCAAAGGCTCTAGACGCAAATATTGGTGTGAGAGCTAATTCAATCAAGGAAACACTGCATGTTGGTGAAGGGCATATTGAAGAAGGATCAGCCGAGTGGTTCTTGTGGGAGAACAACTCCATTTGGCTCACTAACTTCACACACCATCAGGCTTCCAAGCAGCTCTCAAGGAAACTCAGTTTTCACACTCTATGCTTAGTGCCCTTTGAGTGCATTATCTAGGAATGAACCTGGTAGAGCATCCCACACAAACAAATGCTCCACATGCGGGTTACACATGCCACCAACTCCTCATTGACAGGCAACTTCAGCGCCACAGCCGTTTTCAGATAGCCCTCAATGCAAAGGCTCTAGACGCAAATATTGGTGTGAGAGCTAATTCAATCAAGGAAACACTGCATGTTGGTGAAGGGCATATTGGAGAAGGATCAGCCGAGTGGTTCTTGTGGGAGAACAACTCATTTGGCTCACTAACTTCACACACCATCAGGCTTCCAAGCAGCTCTCAAGGAAACTCAGTTTTCACACTCTATGCTTAGTGCCTTTGAGTGCATTATCTAGGAATGAACCTGGTAGAGCATCCCACACAAACGAATGCTCCACATGCGGGTTTCACATGCCACCAACTCCACATTCTCAGGCAACTTCAGCGCCACAGCCGTTTTCAGATAGCCCTCAATGCAAAGGCTCTAGACGCAAATATTGGTGTGAGAGCTAATTCAATCAAGGAAACACTGCATGTTGGTGAAGGGCATATTGAAGAAGGATCAGCCGAGTGGTTCTTGTGGGAGAACAACTCCATTTGGCTCACTAACTTCACACACCATCAGGCTTCCAAGCAGCTCTCAAGGAAACTCAGTTTTCACACTCTATGCTTAGTGAACTTTGAGTGCATTATCTAGGAATGAACCTGGTAGAGCATCCCACACAAACGAATGCTCCACATGCGGGTTTCACATGCCACCAACTCCACATTCTCAGGCAACTTCAGCGCCACAGCCGTTTTCAGATAGCCCTCAATGCAAAGGCTCTAGACGCAAATATTGGTGTGAGAGCTAATTCAATCAAGGAAAAACTGCATGTTGGTGAAGGGCATATTGAAGAAGGATCAGCCGAGTGGTTTCTTGTGGGAGAACAACTCCATTTGGCTCACTAACTTCACAAACCATCAGGGGGGGCTTCTAAAGCAGCTCTCAAGGAAACTCAGTTTTCACACTCTATGCTTAGTGCCCTTTAAGTACCTAGGACTGAAATGAAGCTTGGTGAGCATCCCACACAAACGAATGCTCCACATGCGGGTTTCACATGCCACCAACTCCACATTCTCAGGCAACTTCAGCGCACAGCCGTTTTCAGATAGCCCTCAATGCAAAGGCTCTAGACGCAAATATTGGTGTGAGAGCTAATTCAATCAAGGAAACACTGCATGTTGGTGAAGGGCATATTGAAGAAGGATCAGCCGAGTGGTTCTTGTGGGAGAACAACGCCATTTGGCTCACTAACTTCACACACCATCAGGCTTCCAAGCAGCTCTCAAGGAAACTCAGTTTCACACTCTATGCTTAGTGCCCTTTGAGTGCATTATCTAGGAATGAACCTGGTAGAGCATCCCACACAAACGAATGCTCCACATGCGGGTTTCACATGCCACCAACTCCACATTCTCAGGCAACTTCAGCGCCACAGCCGTTTTCAGATAGCCCTCAATGCAAAGGCTCTAGACGCAAATATTGGTGTGAGAGCTAATTCAATCAAGGAAACACTGCATGTTGGTGAAGGGCATATTGAAGAAGGATCAGCCGAGTGATTCTTGTGGGAGAACAACTCCATTTGGCTCACTAACTTCACACACCATCAGGCTTCCAAGCAGCTCTCAAGGAAACTCAGTTTTCACAGTCTATGCTTAGTGCCCTTTGAGTGCAATATCTAGGAATGAACCTGGTAGAGCATCCCACACAAACAAATGCTCCACATGCGGGTTTCACATGCCACCAACTCCTCATTGACAGGCAACTTCAGCGCCACAGCCGTTTTCAGATAGCCCTCAATGCAAAGGCTCTAGACGCAAATATTGGTGTGAGAGCTAATTCAATCAAGGAAACACTGCATGTTGGTGAAGGGCATATTGAAGAAGGATCAGCCGAGTGGTTCTTGTGGGAGAACAACTCCATTTGGCTCACTAACTTCACACACCATCAGGCTTCCAAGCAGCTCTCAAGGAAACTCAGTTTTCACACTCTATGCTTAGTGCCCTTTGAGTACCTAGGACTGAAATGAAGCTTGGTGAGCATCCCACACAAACGAATGCTCCACATGCGGGTTTCACATGCCACCAACTCCACATTCACAGGCAACTTCAGCGCCACAGCCGTTTTCAGATAGCCCTCAATGCAAAGGCTCTAGACGCAAATATTGGTGTGAGAGCTAATTCAATCAAGGAAACACTGCATGTTGGTGAAGGGCATATTGAAGAAGGATCAGCCGAGTGGTTCTTGTGGGAGAACAACTCCATTTGGCTCACTAACTTCACACACCATCAGGCTTCCAAGCAGCTCTCAAGGAAACTCAGTTTTCACACTCTATGCTTAGTGCCCTTTGAGTGCATTATCTAGGAATGAACCTGGTAGAGCATCCCACACAAACGAATGCTCCACATGCGGGTTTCACATGCCACCAACTCCACATTCACAGGCAACTTCAGCGCCACAGCCGTTTTCAGATAGCCCTCAATGCAAAGGCTGTAGACGCAAATATTGGTGTGAGAGCTAATTCAACCAAGGAAACACTGCATGTTGGTGAAGGGCATATTGAAGAAGGATCAGCCGAGTGGTTCTTGTGGGAGAACAACTCCATTTGGCTCACTAACTTCACACACCATCAGGCTTCCAAGCAGCTCTCAAGGAAACTCAGTTTTCACACTCTATGCTTAGTGCCCTTTGAGTGCATTATCTAGGAATGAACCTGGTAGAGCATCCCACACAAACGAATGCTCCACATGCGGGTTTCACATGCCACCAACTCCACATTCTCAGGCAACTTCAGCGCCACAGCCAGTTTTCAGATAGCCCTCAATGCAAAGGCTCTAGACGCAAATATTGGTGTGAGAGCTAATTCAATCAAGGAAACACTGCATGTTGGTGAAGGGCATATTGAAGAAGGATCAGCCGAGTGGTTCTTGTGGGAGAACAACTCCATTTGGCTCACTAACTTCACACACCATCAGGCTTCCAAGCAGCTCTCAAGGAAACTCAGTTTTCACAGTCTATGCTTAGTGCCCTTTGAGTGCAATATCTAGGAATGAACCTGGTAGAGCATCCCACACAAACGAATGCTCCACATGCGGGTTTCACATGCCACCAACTCCTCATTGACAGGCAACTTCAGCGCCACAGCCGTTTTCAGATAGCCCTCAATGCAAAGGCTCTAGACGCAAATATTGGTGTGAGAGCTAATTCAATCAAGGAAACACTGCATGTTGGT
>NW_026698504.1:0-37725 GCF_030435755.1 Ochotona princeps
TAAACAAACGAATGCTCCACATGCGGGTTTCACATGCCAACAACTCCACATTCACAGGCAACTTCAGCGCCACAGCCGTTTTCAGATAGCCCTCAATGCAAAGGCTCTAGACGCAAATATTGGTGTGAGAGCTAATTCAATCAAGGAAACACTGCATGTTGGTGAAGGGCATATTGAGGAAGGATCAGCCGAGTGGTTCTTGTGGGAGAACAACTCCATTTGGCTCACTAACTTCACACACCATCAGGCTTCCAAGCAGCTCTCAAGGAAACTCAGTTTTCACACTCTATGCTTAGTGCCCTTTGAGTGCATTATCTAGGAATGAACCTGGTAGAGCATCCCACACAAACGAATGCTCCACATGCGGGTTTCACATGCCACCAACTCCACATTCACAGGCAACTTCAGCGCCACAGCCGTTTTCAGATAGCCCTCAATAGCAAAGGCTCTAGACGCAAATATTGGTGTGAGAGCTAATTCAATCAAGGAAACACTGCATGTTGGTGAAGGGCATATTGAAGAAGGATCAGCCGAGTGGTTCTTGTGGGAGAACAACTCCATTTGGCTCACTAACTTCACACACCATCAGGCTTCCAAGCAGCTCTCAAGGAAACTCAGTTTTCACACTCTATGCTTAGTGCCCTTTGAGTGCATGATCTAGGAATGAACCTGGTAGAGCATCCCACACAGACGAATGCTCCACATGCGGGTTTCACATGCCACCAACTCCACATTCACAGGCAACTTCAGCGCCACAGCCGTTTTCAGATAGCCCTCAATGCAAAGGCTCTAGACGCAAATATTGGTGTGAGAGCTAATTCAATCAAGGAAACACTGCATGTTGGTGAAGGGCATATTGAAGAAGGATCAGCCGAGTGGTTCTTGTGGGAGAACAACTCCATTTGGCTCACTAACTTCACACACCATCAGGCTTCCAAGCAGCTCTCAAGGAAACTCAGTTTTCACACTCTATGCTTAGTGCCCTTTGAGTGCATTATCTAGGAATGAACCTGGTAGAGCATCCCACACAAACGAATGCTCCACATGCGGGTTTCACATGCCACCAACTCCACATTCACAGGCAACTTCAGCGCCACAGCCGTTTTCAGATAGCCCTAAATGCAAAGGCTCTAGACGCAAATATTGGTGTGAGAGCTAATTCAATCAAGGAAACACTGCATGTTGGTGAAGGGCATATTGAAGAAGGATCAGCCGAGTGGTTCTTGTGGGAGAACAACTCCATTTGGCTCACTAACTTCACACACCATCAGGCTTCCAAGCAGCTCTCAAGGAAACTCAGTTTTCACACTCTATGCTTAGTGCCCTTTGAGTGCATTATCTAGGAATGAACCTGGTAGAGCATCCCACACAGACGAATGCTCCACATGCGGGTTTCACATGCCACCAACTCCACATTCACAGGCAACTTCAGCGCCACAGCCGTTTTCAGATAGCCCTCAATGCAAAGGCTCTAGACGCAAATATTGGTGTGAGAGCTAATTCAATCAAGGAAACACTGCATGTTGGTGAAGGGCATATTGAAGAAGGATCAGCCGAGTGGTTCTTGTGGGAGAACAACTCTATTTGGCTCACTAACTTCACACACCATCAGGCTTCCAAGCAGCTCTCAAGGAAACTCAGTTTTCACACTCTATGCTTAGTGCCCTTTGAGTGCATTATCTAGGAATGAACCTGGTAGAGCATCCCACACAGACGAATGCTCCACATGCGGGTTTCACATGCCACCAACTCCACATTCACAGGCAACTTCAGCGCCACAGCCGTTTTCAGATAGCCCTCAATGCAAAGGCTCTAGACGCAAATATTGGTGTGAGAGCTAATTCAATCAAGGAAACACTGCATGTTGGTGAAGGGCATATTGAAGAAGGATCAGCCGAGTGGTTCTTGTGGGAGAACAACTCCATTTGCTCACTAACTTCACACACCATCAGGCTTCCAAGCAGCTCTCAAGGAAACTCAGTTTTCACACTCTATGCTTAGTGCCCTTTGAGTGCTATGACTGAATGAACCTGGTAGAGCATCCCACACAAACGAATGCTCCACATGCGGGTTTCACATGCCACCAACTCCACATTCACAGGCAACTTCAGCGCCACAGCCGTTTTCAGATAGCCCTCAATGCAAAGGCTCTAGACGCAAATATTGGTGTGAGAGCTAATTCAATCAAGGAAACACTGCATGTTGGTGAAGGGCATATTGAAGAAGGATCAGCCGAGTGGTTCTTGTGGGAGAACAACTCCATTTGGCTCACTAACTTCACACACCATCAGGCTTCCAAGCAGCTCTCAAGGAAACTCAGTTTTCACACTCTATGCTTAGTGCCCTTTGAGTGCATTATCTAGGAATGAACCTGGTAGAGCATCCCACACAAACGAATGCTCCACATGCGGGTTTCACATGCCACCAACTCCACATTCACAGGCAACTTCAGCGCCACAGCCGTTTTCAGATAGCCCTCAATGCAAAGGCTCTAGACGCAAATATTGGTGTGAGAGCTAATTCAATCAAGGAAACACTGCATGTTGGTGAAGGGCATATTGAAGAAGGATCAGCCGAGTGGTTCTTGTGGGAGAACAACTCCATTTGGCTCACTAACTTCACACACCATCAGGCTTCCAAGCAGCTCTCAAGGAAACTCAGTTTTCACACTCTATGCTTAGTGCCCTTTGAGTGCATTATCTAGGAATGAACCTGGTAGAGCATCCCACACAAACGAATGCTCCACATGCGGGTTTCACATGCCACCAACTCCACATTCACAGGCAACTTCAGCGCCACAGCCGTTTTCAGATAGCCCTCAATGCAAAGGCTCTAGACGCAAATATTGGTGTGAGAGCTAATTCAATGAAGGAAACACTGCATGTTGGTGAAGGGCATATTGAAGAAGGATCAGCCGAGTGGTTCTTGTGGGAGAACAACTCCATTTGGCTAACTAACTTCACACACCATCAGCCTTCCAAGCAGCTCTCAAGGAAACTCAGTTTTCACACTCTATGCTTAGTGCCCTTTGAGTGCATTATCTAGGAATGAACATGGTAGAGCATCCCACACTTACGAATGCTCCACTTGCGGGTTTCACATGCCACCAACTCCACATTCACAGGCAACTTCAGCCGCCACAGCCGTTTTCAGATAGCCCTCAATGCAAAGGCTCTAGACGCAAATATTGATGTGAGAGCTAATTCAATCAAGGAAACACTGCATGTTGGTGAAGGGCATATTGAAGAAGGATCAGCCGAGTGGTTCTTGTGGGAGAACAACTCCATTTGGCTCACTAACTTCACACACCATCAGGCTTCCAAGCAGCTCTCAAGGAAACTCAGTTTTCACACTCTATGTTTAGTGCCCTTTTAGTGCATTATCTAGGAATGAACCTGGTAGAGCATCCCACACAAACGAATTCTCCACATGCGGGTTTCACATGCCACCAACTCCACATTCACAGGCAACTTCAGCGCCACAGCCGTTTTCAGATAGCCCTCAATGCAAAGGCTCTAGACGCAAATGTTGGTGTGAGAGCTAATTCAATCAAGGAAACACTGCATGTTGGTGAAGGGCATATTGAAGAAGGATCAGCCGAGTTTTTCTTGTGGGAGAACAACTCCATTTGGCTCACTAACTTCACACACCATCAGGCTTCCAAGCAGCTCTCAAGGAAACTCAGTTTTCACACTCTATGCTTAGTGCCCTTTGAGTGCATTATCTAGGAATGAACCTGGTAGAGCATCCCACACAAACAAATGCTCCACATGCGGGTTTCACATGCCACCAACTCCACATTCACAGGCAACTTCAGCGCCACAGCCGTTTTCAGATAGCCCTCAATGCAAAGGCTCTAGACGCAAATATTGGTGTGAGAGCTAATTCAATCAAGGAAACACTGCATGTTGGTGAAGGGCATATTGAAGAAGGATCAGCCGAGTGGTTCTTGTGGGAGAACAACTCCATTTGGCTCACTAACTTCACACACCATCAGGCTTCCAAGCAGCTCTCAAGGAAACTCAGTTTTCACACTCTATGCTTAGTGCCCTTTGAGTGCATTATCTAGGAATGAACCTGGTAGAGCATCCCACACAAACGAATGCTCCACATGCGGGTTTCACATGCCACCAACTCCACATTCACAGGCAACTTCAGCGCCACAGCCGTTTTCAGATAGCCCTCAATGCAAAGGCTCTAGATGCAAATATTGGTGTGAGAGCTAATTCAATCAAGGAAACACTGCATGTTGGTGAAGGGCATATTGAAGAAGGATCAGCCGAGTGGTTCTTGTGGGAGAACAACTCCATTTGGCTCACTAGCTTCACACACCATCAGGCTTCCAAGCAGCTCTCAAGGAAACTCAGTTTTCACACTCTATGCTTAGTGCCCTTTGAGTGCATTATCTAGGAATGAACCTGGTAGAGCATCCCACACAAACGAATGCTCCACATGCGGGTTTCACATGCCACCAACTCCACATTCACAGGCAACTTCAGCGCCACAGCCGTTTTCAGATAGCCCTCAATGCAAAGGCTCTAGACGCAAATATTGGTGTGAGAGCTAATTCAATCAAGGAAACACTGCATGTTGGTGAAGGGCATATTGAAGAAGGATCAGCCGAGTGGTTCTTTGTGGGAGAACAACTCCATTTGGCTCACTAACTTCACACACCATCAGGCTTCCAAGCAGCTCTCAAGGAAACTCAGTTTTCACACTCTATGCTTAGTGCCCTTTGAGTGCATTATCTAGGAATGAACCTGGTAGAGCATCCCACACAGACGAATGCTCCACATGCGGGTTTCACATGCCACCAACTCCACATTCACAGGCAACTTCAGCGCCACAGCCGTTTTCAGATAGCCCTCAATGCAAAGGCTCTAGACGCAAATATTGGTGTGAGAGCTAATTCAATCAAGGAAACACTGCATGTTGGTGAAGGGCATATTGAAGAAGGATCAGCCGAGTGGTTCTTGTGGGAGAACAACTCCATTTGGCTCACTAACTTCACACACCATCAGGCTTCCAAGCAGCTCTCAAGGAAACTCAGTTTTCACACTCTATGCTTAGTGCCCTTTGAGTGCATTATCTAGGAATGAACCTGGTAGAGCATCCCACACAAACGAATGCTCCACATGCGAGTTTCACATGCCACCAACTCCACATTCACAGGCAACTTCAGCGCCACAGCCGTTTTCAGATAGCCCTCAATGCAAAGGCTCTAGACGCAAATATTGGTGTGAGAGCTAATTCAATCAAGGAAACACTGCATGTTGGTGAAGGGCATATTGAAGAAGGATCAGCCGAGTGGTTCTTGTGGGAGAACAACTCCATTTGGCTCACTAACTTCACACACCATCAGGCTTCCAAGCAGCTCTCAAGGAAACTCAGTTTTCACACTCTATGCTTAGTGCCCTTTGTATGCTAGGACTGAAATGAACCTGGTAGAGCATCCCACACAAACGAATGCTCCACATGCGGGTTTCACATGCCACCAACTCCACATTCACAGGCAACTTCAGCGCCACAGCCGTTTTCAGATAGCCCTCAATGCAAAGGCTCTAGACGCAAATATTGGTGTGAGAGCTAATTCAATCAAGGAAACACTGCATGTTGGTGAAGGGCATATTGAAGAAGGATCAGCCGTGTGGTTCTTGTGGGAGAACAACTCCATTTGGCTCACTAACTTCACACACCATCAGGCTTCCAAGCAGCTCTCAAGGAAACTCAGTTTTCACACTCTATGCTTAGTGCCCTTTGAGTGCATTATCTAGGAATGAACCTGGTAGAGCATCCCACACAAACGAATGCTCCACATGCGGGTTTCACATGCCACCAACTCCACATTCACAGGCAACTTCAGCGCCACAGCCGTTTTCAGATAGCCCTCAATGCAAAGGCTCTAGACGCAAATATTGGTGTGAGAGCTAATTCAATCAAGGAAACACTGCATGTTGGTGAAGGGCATATTGAAGAAGGATCAGCCGAGTGGTTCTTGTGGGAGAACAACTCCATTTGGCTCACTAACTTCACACACCATCAGGCTTCCAAGCAGCTCTCAAGGAAACTCAGTTTTCACACTCTATGCTTAGTGCCCTTTGTATGGCTAGGACTGAAATGAACCTGGTAGAGCATCCCACACAAACGAATGCTCCACATGCGGGTTTCACATGCCACCAACTCCACATTCACAGGCAACTTCAGCGCCACAGCCGTTTTCAGATAGCCCTCAATGCAAAGGCTCTAGACGCAAATATTGGTGTGAGAGCTAATTCAATCAAGGAAACACTGCATGTTGGTGAAGGGCATATTGAAGAAGGATCAGCCGAGTGGTTCTTGTGGGAGAACAACTCCATTTGGCTCACTAACTTCACACACCATCAGGCTTCCAAGCAGCTCTCAAGGAAACTCAGTTTTCACACTCTATGCTTAGTGCCCTTTGAGTGCATTATCTAGGAATGAACCTGGTAGAGCATCCCACACAAACGAATGCTCCACATGCGGGTTTCACATGCCACCAACTCCACATTCACAGGCAACTTCAGCGCCACAGCCGTTTTCAGATAGCCCTCAATGCAAAGGCTCTAGACGCAAATATTGGTGTGAGAGCTAATTCAATCAAGGAAACACTGCATGTTGGTGAAGGGCATATTGAAGAAGGATCAGCCGAGTGGTTCTTGTGGGAGAACAACTCTATTTTTCTCACTAACTTCACACACCATCAGGCTTCCAAGCAGCTCTCAAGGAAACTCAGTTTTCACACTCTATGCTTAGTGCCCTTTGAGTGCATTATCTAGGAATGAACCTGGTAGAGCATCCCACACAAACGAATGCTCCACATGCGGGTTTCACATGCCACCAACTCCACATTCACAGGCAACTTCAGCGCCACAGCCGTTTTCAGATAGCCCTCAATGCAAAGGCTCTAGACGCAAATATTGGTGTGAGAGCTAATTCAATCAAGGAAACACTGCATGTTGGTGAAGGGCATATTGAAGAAGGATCAGCCGAGTGGTTCTTGTGGGAGAACAACTCCATTTGGCTCACTAACTTCACACACCATCAGGCTTCCAAGCAGCTCTCAAGGAAACTCAGTTTTCACACTCTATGCTTAGTGCCCTTTGTATGGCTAGGACTGAAATGAACCTGGTAGAGCATCCCACACAAACGAATGCTCCACATGCGGGTTTCACATGCCACCACCTCCACATTCACAGGCAACTTCAGCGCCACAGCCGTTTTCAGATAGCCCTCAATGCAAAGGCTCTAGACGCAAATATTGGTGTGAGAGCTAATTCAATCAAGGAAACACTGCATGTTGGTGAAGGGCATATTGAAGAAGGATCAGCCGAGTGGTTCTTGTGGGAGAACAACTCCATTTGGCTCACTAACTTCACACACCATCAGGCTTCCAAGCAGCTCTCAAGGAAACTCAGTTTTCACACTCTATGCTTAGTGCCCTTTGAATGCATTATCTAGGAATGAACCTGGTAGAGCATCCCACACAAACGAATGCTCCACATGCGAGTTTCACATGCCACCACCTCCACATTCACAGGCAACTTCAGCGCCACAGCCGTTTTCAGATAGCCCTCAATGCAAAGGCTCTAGACGCAAATATTGGTGTGAGAGCTAATTCAATCAAGGAAACACTGCATGTTGGTGAAGGGCATATTGAAGAAGGATCAGCCGAGTGGTTCTTGTGGGAGAACAACTCCATTTGGCTCACTAACTTCACACACCATCAGGCTTCCAAGCAGCTCTCAAGGAAACTCAGTTTTCACACTCTATGCTTAGTGCCCTTTGTATGGCTAGGACTGAAATGAACCTGGTAGAGCATCCCACACAAACGAATGCTCCACATGCGGGTTTCACATGCCACCAACTCCACATTCACAGGCAACTTCAGCGCCACAGCCGTTTTCAGATAGCCCTCAATGCAAAGGCTCTAGACGCAAATATTGGTGTGAGAGCTAATTCAATCAAGGAAACACTGCATGTTGGTGAAGGGCATATTGAAGAAGGATCAGCCGAGTGGTTCTTGTGGGAGAACAACTCCATTTGGCTCACTAACTTCACACACCATCAGGCTTCCAAGCAGCTCTCAAGGAAACTCAGTTTTCACACTCTATGCTTAGTGCCCTTTGAGTGCATTATCTAGGAATGAACCTGGTAGAGCATCCCACACAAACGAATGCTCCACATGCGGGTTTCACATGCCACCAACTCCACATTCACAGGCAACTTCAGCGCCACAGCCGTTTTCAGATAGCCCTCAATGCAAAGGCTCTAGACGCAAATATTGGTGTGAGAGCTAATTCAATCAAGGAAACACTGCATGTTGGTGAAGGGCATATTGAAGAAGGATCAGCCGAGTGGTTCTTGTGGGAGAACAACTCTATTTTTCTCACTAACTTCACACACCATCAGGCTTCCAAGCAGCTCTCAAGGAAACTCAGTTTTCACACTCTATGCTTAGTGCCCTTTGAGTGCATTATCTAGGAATGAACCTGGTAGAGCATCCCACACAAACGAATGCTCCACATGCGGGTTTCACATGCCACCAACTCCACATTCACAGGCAACTTCAGGGCCACAGCCGTTTTCAGATAGCCCTCAATGCAAAGGCTCTAGACGCAAATATTGGTGTGAGAGCTAATTCAATCAAGGAAACACTGCATGTTGGTGAAGGGCATATTGAAGAAGGATCAGCCGAGTGGTTCTTGTGGGAGAACAACTCCATTTGGCTCACTAACTTCACACACCATCAGGCTTCCAAGCAGCTCTCAAGGAAACTCAGTTTTCACACTCTATGCTTAGTGCCCTTTGTATGGCTAGGACTGAAATGAACCTGGTAGAGCATCCCACACAAACGAATGCTCCACATGCGGGTTTCACATGCCACCAACTCCACATTCACAGGCAACTTCAGCGCCACAGCCGTTTTCAGATAGCCCTCAATGCAAAGGCTCTAGACGCAAATATTGGTGTGAGAGCTAATTCAATCAAGGAAACACTGCATGTTGGTGAAGGGCATATTGAAGAAGGATCAGCCGAGTGGTTCTTGTGGGAGAACAACTCCATTTGGCTCACTAACTTCACACACCATCAGGCTTCCAAGCAGCTCTCAAGGAAACTCAGTTTTCACACTCTATGCTTAGTGCCCTTTGAGTGCATTATCTAGGAATGAACCTGGTAGAGCATCCCACACAAACGAATGCTCCACATGCGGGTTTCACATGCCACCAACTCCACATTCACAGGCAACTTCAGCGCCACAGCCGTTTTCAGATAGCCCTCAATGCAAAGGCTCTAGACGCAAATATTGGTGTGAGAGCTAATTCAATCAAGGAAACACTGCATGTTGGTGAAGGGCATATTGAAGAAGGATCAGCCGAGTGGTTCTTGTGGGAGAACAACTCCATTTGGCTCACTAACTTCACACACCATCAGGCTTCCAAGCAGCTCTCAAGGAAACTCAGTTTTCACACTCTATGCTTAGTGCCCTTTGTATGGCTAGGACTGAATGAACCTGGTAGAGCATCCCACACAAACGAATGCTCCACATGCGGGTTTCACATGCCACCAACTCCACATTCACAGGCAACTTCAGCGCCACAGCCGTTTTCAGATAGCCCTCAATGCAAAGGCTCTAGACGCAAATATTGGTGTGAGAGCTAATTCAATCAAGGAAACACTGCATGTTGGTGAAGGGCATATTGAAGAAGGATCAGCCGAGTGGTTCTTGTGGGAGAACAACTCCATTTGGCTCACTAACTTCACACACCATCAGGCTTCCAAGCAGCTCTCAAGGAAACTCAGTTTTCACACTCTATGCTTAGTGCCCTTTGAGTGCATTATCTAGGAATGAACCTGGTAGAGCATCCCACACAAACGAATGCTCCACATGCGGGTTTCACATGCCACCAACTCCACATTACACAGGCAACTTCAGCGCCACAGCCGTTTTCAGATAGCCCTCAATGCAAAGGCTCTAGACGCAAATATTGGTGTGAGAGCTAATTCAATCAAGGAAACACTGCATGTTGGTGAAGGGCATATTGAAGAAGGATCAGCCGAGTGGTTCTTGTGGGAGAACAACTCTATTTTTCTCACTAACTTCACACACCATCAGGCTTCCAAGCAGCTCTCAAGGAAACTCAGTTTTCACACTCTATGCTTAGTGCCCTTTGAGTGCATTATCTAGGAATGAACCTGGTAGAGCATCCCACACAAACGAATGCTCCACATGCGGGTTTCACATGCCACCAACTCCACATTCTCAGGCAACTTCAGCGCCACAGCCGTTTTCAGATAGCCCTCAATGCAAAGGCTCTAGACGCAAATATTGGTGTGAGAGCTAATTCAATCAAGGAAACACTGCATGTTGGTGAAGGGCATATTGAAGAAGAATCAGCCGAGTGGTTCTTGTGGGAGAACAACTCCATTTGGCTCACTAACTTCACACACCATCAGGCTTCCAAGCAGCTCTCAAGGAAACTCAGTTTTCACACTCTATGCTTAGTGCCCTTTGAGTGCATTATCTAGGAATGAACCTGGTAGAGCATCCCACACAGACGAATGCTCCACATGCGGGTTTCACATGCCACCAACTCCACATTCACAGGCAACTTCAGCGCCACAGCCGTTTTCAGATAGCCCTCAATGCAAAGGCTCTAGACGCAAATATTGGTGTGAGAGCTAATTCAATCAAGGAAACACTGCATGTTGGTGAAGGGCATATTGAAGAAGGATCAGCCGAGTGGTTCTTGTGGGAGAACAACTCCATTTGGCTCACTAACTTCACACACCATCAGGCTTCCAAGCAGCTCTCAAGGAAACTCAGTTTTCACACTCTATGCTTAGTGCCCTTTGAGTGCATTATCTAGGAATGAACCTGGTAGAGCATCCCACACAAACGAATGCTCCACATGCGGGTTTCACATGCCACCAACTCCACATTCACAGGCAACTTCAGCGCCACAGTCGTTTTCAGATAGCCCTCAATGCAAAGGCTCTAGACGCAAATATTGGTGTGAGAGCTAATTCAATCAAGGAAACACTGCATGTTGGTGAAGGGCATATTGAAGAAGGATCAGCCGAGTGGTTCTTGTGGGAGAACAACTC
This sequence comes from Ochotona princeps, assembly GCF_030435755.1. Classification (NCBI taxonomy): domain Eukaryota; kingdom Metazoa; phylum Chordata; class Mammalia; order Lagomorpha; family Ochotonidae; genus Ochotona; species Ochotona princeps. The sequence continues at coordinate 11,128 of NW_026698504.1, forward strand.
TATTTTTCTCACTAACTTCACACACCATCAGGCTTCCAAGCAGCTCTCAAGGAAACTCAGTTTTCACACTCTATGCTTAGTGCCCTTTGAGTGCATTATCTAGGAATGAACCTGGTAGAGCATCCCACACAAACGAATGCTCCACATGAGGGTTTCACATGCCACCAACTCCACATTCACAGGCAACTTCAGCGCCACAGCCGTTTTCAGATAGCCCTCAATGCAAAGGCTCTAGACGCAAATATTGGTGTGAGAGCTAATTCAATCAAGGAAACACTGCATGTTGGTGAAGGGCATATTGAAGAAGGATCAGCCGAGTGGTTCTTGTGGGAGAACAACTCCATTTGGCTCACTAACTTCACACACCATCAGGCTTCCAAGCAGCTCTCAAGGAAACTCAGTTTTCACACTCTATGCTTAGTGCCCTTTGTATGGCTAGGACTGAAATGAACCTGGTAGAGCATCCCACACAAACGAATGCTCCACATGCGGGTTTCACATGCCACCAACTCCACATTCACAGGCAACTTCAGCGCCACAGCCGTTTTCAGATAGCCCTCAATGCAAAGGCTCTAGACGCAAATATTGGTGTGAGAGCTAATTCAATCAAGGAAACACTGCATGTTGGTGAAGGGCATATTGAAGAAGGATCAGCCGAATGGTTCTTGTGGGAGAACAACTCCATTTGGCTCACTAACTTCACACACCATCAGGCTTCCAAGCAGCTCTCAAGGAAACTCAGTTTTCACACTCTAAGCTTAGTGCACTTTGAGTGCATTATCTAGGAATGAACCTGGTAGAGCATCCCACACAAACGAATGCTCCACATGCGGGTTTCACATGCCACCAACTCCACATTCACAGGCAACTTCAGCGCCACAGCCGTTTTCAGATAGCCCTCAATGCAAAGGCTCTAGACGCAAATATTGGTGTGAGAGCTAATTCAATCAAGGAAACACTGCATGTTGGTGAAGGGCATATTGAAGAAGAATCAGCCGAGTGGTTCTTGTGGGAGAACAACTCCATTTGGCTCACTAACTTCACACACCATCAGGCTTCCAAGCAGCTCTCAAGGAAACTCAGTTTTCACACTCTATGCTTAGTGCCCTTTGAGTGCATTATCTAGGAATGAACCTGGTAGAGCATCCCACACAAACGAATGCTCCACATGCGGGTTTCACATGCCACCACCTCCACATTCACAGGCAACTTCAGCGCCACAGCCGTTTTCAGATAGCCCTCAATGCAAAGGCTCTAGACGCAAATATTGGTGTGAGAGCTAATTTAATCAAGGAAACACTGCATGTTGGTGAAGGGCATATTGAAGAAGGATCAGCCGAAGTGGTTCTTGTGGGAGAACAACTCCATTTGGCTCACTAACTTCACACACCATCAGGCTTCCAAGCAGCTCTCAAGGAAACTCAGTTTTCACACTCTATGCTTAGTGCCGTTTGAATGCATTATCTAGGAATGAACCTGGTAGAGCATCCCACACAAACGAATGCTCCACATGCGGGTTTCACATGCCACCAACTCCACATTCACAGGCAACTTCAGCGCCACAGCCGTTTTCAGATAGCCCTCAATGCAAAGGCTCTAGACGCAAATATTTTTGTGAGAGCTAATTCAATCAAGGAAACACTGCATGTTGGTGAAGGGCATATTGAGGAAGGATCAGCCGAGTGGTTCTTGTGGGAGAACAACTCCATTTGGCTCACTAACTTCACACACCATCAGGCTTCCAAGCAGCTCTCAAGGAAACTCAGTTTTCACACTCTATGCTTAGTGCCCTTTGAGTGCATTATCTAGGAATGAACCTGGTAGAGCATCCCACACAAACGAATGCTCCACATGCGGGTTTCACATGCCACCAACTCCACATTCACAGGCAACTTCAGCGCCACAGCCGTTTCAGATAGCCCTCAATGCAAAGGCTCTAGACGCAAATATTGGTGTGAGAGCTAATTCAATCAAGAAACACTGCATGTTGGTGAAGGGCATATTGAAGAAGGATCAGCCGAGTGGTTCTTGTGGGAGAACAACTCCATTTGGCTCACTAACTTCACACACCATCAGGCTTCCAAGCAGCTCTCAAGGAAACTCAGTTTTCACACTCTATGCTTAGTGCCCTTTGAGTGCATTATCTAGGAATGAACCTGGTAGAGCATCCCACACAAACGAATGCTCCACATGCGGGTTTCACATGCCACCACCTCCACATTCACAGGCAACTTCAGCGCCACAGCCGTTTTCAGATAGCCCTCAATGCAAAGGCTCTAGACGCCAATATTGGTGTGAGAGCTAATTCAATCAAGGAAACACTGCATGTTGGTGAAGGGCATATTGAAGAAGGATCAGCCGAGTGGTTCTTGTGGGAGAACAACTCCATTTGGCTCACTAACTTCACACACCATCAGGCTTCCAAGCAGCTCTCAAGGAAACTCAGTTTTCACACTCTATGCTTAGTGCCCTTTGAGTGCATTATCTAGGAATGAACCTGGTAGAGCATCCCACACAAACAAATGCTCCACATGCGGGTTTCACATGCCACCAACTCCACATTCACAGGCAACTTCAGCGCCACAGCCGTTTTCAGATAGCCCTCAATGCAAAGGCTCTAGACGCAAATATTGGTGTGAGAGCTAATTCAATCAAGGAAACACTGCATGTTGGTGAAGGGCATATTGAAGAAGGATCAGCCGAGTGGTTCTTGTGGGAGAACAACTCCATTTGGCTCACTAACTTCACACACCATCAGGCTTCCAAGCAGCTCTCAAGGAAACTCAGTTTTCACACTCTATGCTTAGTGCCCTTTGAGTGCATTATCTAGGAATGAACCTGGTAGAGCATCCCACACAAACGAATGCTCCACATGCGGGTTTCACATGCCACCAACTCCACATTCACAGGCAACTTCAGCGCCACAGCCGTTTTCAGATAGCCCTCAATGCAAAGGCTCTAGATGCAAATATTGGTGTGAGAGCTAATTCAATCAAGGAAACACTGCATGTTGGTGAAGGGCATATTGAAGAAGGATCAGCCGAGTGGTTCTTGTGGGAGAACAACTCCATTTGGCTCACTAGCTTCACACACCATCAGGCTTCCAAGCAGCTCTCAAGGAAACTCAGTTTTCACACTCTATGCTTAGTGCCCTTTGAGTGCATTATCTAGGAATGAACCTGGTAGAGCATCCCACACAAACGAATGCTCCACATGCGGGTTTCACATGCCACCAACTCCACATTCACAGGCAACTTCAGCGCCACAGCCGTTTTCAGATAGCCCTCAATGCAAAGGCTCTAGACGCAAATATTGGTGTGAGAGCTAATTCAATCAAGGAAACACTGCATGTTGGTGAAGGGCATATTGAAGAAGGATCAGCCGAGTGGTTCTTGTGGGAGAACAACTCCATTTGGCTCACTAACTTCACACACCATCAGGCTTCCAAGCAGCTCTCAAGGAAACTCAGTTTTCACACTCTATGCTTAGTGCCCTTTGAGTGCATTATCTAGGAATGAACCTGGTAGAGCATCCCACACAAACGAATGCTCCACATGCGAGTTTCACATGCCACCACCTCCACATTCACAGGCAACTTCAGCGCCACAGCCGTTTTCAGATAGCCCTCAATGCAAAGGCTCTAGACGCAAATATTGGTGTGAGAGCTAATTCAATCAAGGAAACACTGCATGTTGGTGAAGGGCATATTGAAGAAGGATCAGCCGAGTGGTTCTTGTGGGAGAACAACTCCATTTGGCTCACTAACTTCACACACCATCAGGCTTCCAAGCAGCTCTCAAGGAAACTCAGTTTTCACACTCTATGCTTAGTGCCCTTTGTATGGCTAGGACTGAAATGAACCTGGTAGAGCATCCCACACAAACGAATGCTCCACATGCGGGTTTCACATGCCACCAACTCCACATTCACAGGCAACTTCAGCGCCACAGCCGTTTTCAGATAGCCCTCAATGCAAAGGCTCTAGACGCAAATATTGGTGTGAGAGCTAATTCAATCAAGGAAACACTGCATGTTGGTGAAGGGCATATTGAAGAAGGATCAGCCGTGTGGTTCTTGTGGGAGAACAACTCCATTTGGCTCACTAACTTCACACACCATCAGGCTTCCAAGCAGCTCTCAAGGAAACTCAGTTTTCACACTCTATGCTTAGTGCCCTTTGAGTGCATTATCTAGGAATGAACCTGGTAGAGCATCCCACACAAACGAATGCTCCACATGCGGGTTTCACATGCCACCAACTCCACATTCACAGGCAACTTCAGCGCCACAGCCGTTTTCAGATAGCCCTCAATGCAAAGGCTCTAGACGCAAATATTGGTGTGAGAGCTAATTCAATCAAGGAAACACTGCATGTTGGTGAAGGGCATATTGAAGAAGGATCAGCCGAGTGGTTCTTGTGGGAGAACAACTCCATTTGGCTCACTAACTTCACACACCATCAGGCTTCCAAGCAGCTCTCAAGGAAACTCAGTTTTCACACTCTATGCTTAGTGCCCTTTGTATGGCTAGGACTGAAATGAACCTGGTAGAGCATCCCACACAAACGAATGCTCCACATGCGGGTTTCACATGCCACCAACTCCACATTCACAGGCAACTTCAGCGCCACAGCCGTTTTCAGATAGCCCTCAATGCAAAGGCTCTAGACGCAAATATTGGTGTGAGAGCTAATTCAATCAAGGAAACACTGCATGTTGGTGAAGGGCATATTGAAGAAGGATCAGCCGAGTGGTTCTTGTGGGAGAACAACTCCATTTGGCTCACTAACTTCACACACCATCAGGCTTCCAAGCAGCTCTCAAGGAAACTCAGTTTTCACACTCTATGCTTAGTGCCCTTTGAGTGCATTATCTAGGAATGAACCTGGTAGAGCATCCCACACAAACGAATGCTCCACATGCGGGTTTCACATGCCACCAACTCCACATTCACAGGCAACTTCAGCGCCACAGCCGTTTTCAGATAGCCCTCAATGCAAAGGCTCTAGACGCAAATATTGGTGTGAGAGCTAATTCAATCAAGGAAACACTGCATGTTGGTGAAGGGCATATTGAAGAAGGATCAGCCGAGTGGTTCTTGTGGGAGAACAACTCTATTTTTCTCACTAACTTCACACACCATCAGGCTTCCAAGCAGCTCTCAAGGAAACTCAGTTTTCACACTCTATGCTTAGTGCCCTTTGAGTGCATTATCTAGGAATGAACCTGGTAGAGCATCCCACACAAACGAATGCTCCACATGCGGGTTTCACATGCCACCAACTCCACATTCACAGGCAACTTCAGCGCCACAGCCGTTTTCAGATAGCCCTCAATGCAAAGGCTCTAGACGCAAATATTGGTGTGAGAGCTAATTCAATCAAGGAAACACTGCATGTTGGTGAAGGGCATATTGAAGAAGGATCAGCCGAGTGGTTCTTGTGGGAGAACAACTCCATTTGGCTCACTAACTTCACACACCATCAGGCTTCCAAGCAGCTCTCAAGGAAACTCAGTTTTCACACTCTATGCTTAGTGCCCTTTGTATGGCTAGGACTGAAATGAACCTGGTAGAGCATCCCACACAAACGAATGCTCCACATGCGGGTTTCACATGCCACCAACTCCACATTCACAGGCAACTTCAGCGCCACAGCCGTTTTCAGATAGCCCTCAATGCAAAGGCTCTAGACGCAAATATTGGTGTGAGAGCTAATTCAATCAAGAAAACACTGCATGTTGGTGAAGGGCATATTGAAGAAGGATCAGCCGTGTGGTTCTTGTGGGAGAACAACTCCATTTGGCTCACTAACTTCACACACCATCAGGCTTCCAAGCAGCTCTCAAGGAAACTCAGTTTTCACACTCTATGCTTAGTGCCCTTTGAGTGCATTATCTAGGAATGAACCTGGTAGAGCATCCCACACAAACGAATGCTCCACATGCGGGTTTCACATGCCACCAACTCCACATTCACAGGCAACTTCAGCGCCACAGCCGTTTTCAGATAGCCCTCAATGCAAAGGCTCTAGACGCAAATATTGGTGTGAGAGCTAATTCAATCAAGGAAACACTGCATGTTGGTGAAGGGCATATTGAAGAAGGATCAGCCGAGTGGTTCTTGTGGGAGAACAACTCCATTTGGCTCACTAACTTCACACACCATCAGGCTTCCAAGCAGCTCTCAAGGAAACTCAGTTTTCACACTCTATGCTTAGTGCCCTTTGTATGGCTAGGACTGAAATGAACCTGGTAGAGCATCCCACACAAACGAATGCTCCACATGCGGGTTTCACATGCCACCAACTCCACATTCACAGGCAACTTCAGCGCCACAGCCGTTTTCAGATAGCCCTCAATGCAAAGGCTCTAGACGCAAATATTGGTGTGAGAGCTAATTCAATCAAGGAAACACTGCATGTTGGTGAAGGGCATATTGAAGAAGGATCAGCCGAGTGGTTCTTGTGGGAGAACAACTCCATTTGGCTCACTAACTTCACACACCATCAGGCTTCCAAGCAGCTCTCAAGGAAACTCAGTTTTCACACTCTATGCTTAGTGCCCTTTGAGTGCATTATCTAGGAATGAACCTGGTAGAGCATCCCACACAAACGAATGCTCCACATGCGGGTTTCACATGCCACCAACTCCACATTCACAGGCAACTTCAGCGCCACAGCCGTTTTCAGATAGCCCTCAATGCAAAGGCTCTAGACGCAAATATTGGTGTGAGAGCTAATTCAATCAAGGAAACACTGCATGTTGGTGAAGGGCATATTGAAGAAGGATCAGCCGAGTGGTTCTTGTGGGAGAACAACTCTATTTTTCTCACTAACTTCACACACCATCAGGCTTCCAAGCAGCTCTCAAGGAAACTCAGTTTTCACACTCTATGCTTAGTGCCCTTTGAGTGCATTATCTAGGAATGAACCTGGTAGAGCATCCCACACAAACGAATGCTCCACATGCGGGTTTCACATGCCACCAACTCCACATTCACAGGCAACTTCAGCGCCACAGCCGTTTTCAGATAGCCCTCAATGCAAAGGCTCTAGACGCAAATATTGGTGTGAGAGCTAATTCAATCAAGGAAACACTGCATGTTGGTGAAGGGCATATTGAAGAAGGATCAGCCGAGTGGTTCTTGTGGGAGAACAACTCCATTTGGCTCACTAACTTCACACACCATCAGGCTTCCAAGCAGCTCTCAAGGAAACTCAGTTTTCACACTCTAAGCTTAGTGCCCTTTGAGTGCATTATCTAGGAATGAACCTGGTAGAGCATCCCACACAAACGAATGCTCCACATGCGGGTTTCACATGCCACCAACTCCACATTCACAGGCAACTTCAGCGCCACAGCCGTTTTCAGATAGCCCTCAATGCAAAGGCTCTAGACGCAAATATTGGTGTGAGAGCTAATTCAATCAAGGAAACACTGCATGTTGGTGAAGGGCATATTGAAGAAGGATCAGCCGAGTGGTTCTTGTGGGAGAACAACTCCATTTGGCTCACTAACTTCACACACCATCAGGCTTCCAAGCAGCTCTCAAGGAAACTCAGTTTTCACACTCTATGCTTAGTGCCCTTTGTATGGCTAGGACTGAAATGAACCTGGTAGAGCATCCCACACAAACGAATGCTCCACATGCGGGTTTCACATGCCACCAACTCCACATTCACAGGCAACTTCAGCGCCACAGCCGTTTTCAGATAGCCCTCAATGCAAAGGCTCTAGACGCAAATATTGGTGTGAGAGTTAATTCAATCAAGGAAACACTGCATGTTGGTGAAGGGCATATTGAAGAAGGATCAGCCGAGTGGTTCTTGTGGGAGAACAACTCCATTTGGCTCACTAACTTCACACACCATCAGGCTTCCAAGCAGCTCTCAAGGAAACTCAGTTTTCACACTCTATGCTTAGTGCCCTTTGAGTGCATTATCTAGGAATGAACCTGGTAGAGCATCCCACACAAACGAATGCTCCACATGCGGGTTTCACATGCCACCAACTCCACATTCACAGGCAACTTCAGCGCCACAGCCGTTTTCAGATAGCCCTCAATGCAAAGGCTCTAGACGCAAATATTGGTGTGAGAGCTAATTCAATCAAGGAAACACTGCATGTTGGTGAAGGGCATATTGAAGAAGGATCAGCCGAGTGGTTCTTGTGGGAGAACAACTCTATTTTTCTCACTAACTTCACACACCATCAGGCTTCCAAGCAGCTCTCAAGGAAACTCAGTTTTCACACTCTATGCTTAGTGCCCTTTGAGTGCATTATCTAGGAATGAACCTGGTAGAGCATCCCACACAAACGAATGCTCCACATGCGGGTTTCACATGCCACCAACTCCACATTCACAGGCAACTTCAGGGCCACAGCCGTTTTCAGATAGCCCTCAATGCAAAGGCTCTAGACGCAAATATTGGTGTGAGAGCTAATTCAATCAAGGAAACACTGCATGTTGGTGAAGGGCATATTGAAGAAGGATCAGCCGAGTGGTTCTTGTGGGAGAACAACTCCAATTTGGCTCACTAACTTCACACACCATCAGGCTTCCAAGCAGCTCTCAAGGAAACTCAGTTTTCACACTCTATGCTTAGTGCCCTTTGTATGGCTAGGACTGAAATGAACCTGGTAGAGCATCCCACACAAACGAATGCTCCACATGCGGGTTTCACATGCCACCAACTCCACATTCACAGGCAACTTCAGCGCCACAGCCGTTTTCAGATAGCCCTCAATGCAAAGGCTCTAGACGCAAATATTGGTGTGAGAGCTAATTCAATCAAGGAAACACTGCATGTTGGTGAAGGGCATATTGAAGAAGGATCAGCCGAGTGGTTCTTGTGGGAGAACAACTCCATTTGGCTCACTAACTTCACACACCATCAGGCTTCCAAGCAGCTCTCAAGGAAACTCAGTTTTCACACTCTAAGCTTAGTGCCCTTTGAGTGCATTATCTAGGAATGAACCTGGTAGAGCATCCCCACACAAACGAATGCTCCACATGCGGGTTTCACATGCCACCAACTCCACATTCACAGGCAACTTCAGCGCCACAGCCATTTTCAGATAGCCCTCAATGCAAAGGCTCTAGACGCAAATATTGGTGTGAGAGCTAATTCAATCAAGGAAACACTGCATGTTGGTGAAGGGCATATTGAAGAAGAATCAGCCGAGTGGTTCTTGTGGGAGAACAACTCCATTTGGCTCACTAACTTCACACACCATCAGGCTTCCAAGCAGCTCTCAAGGAAACAGTTTTCACACTCTATGCTTAGTGCCCTTTGAGTGCATTATCTAGGAATGAACCTGGTAGAGCATCCCACACAAACGAATGCTCCACATGCGGGTTTCACATGCCACCAACTCCACATTCACAGGCAACTTCAGCGCCACAGCCGTTTTCAGATAGCCCTCAATGCAAAGGCTCTAGACGCAAATATTGGTGTGAGAGCTAATTTAATCAAGGAAACACTGCATGTTGGTGAAGGGCATATTGAAGAAGGATCAGCCGAGTGGTTCTTGTGGGAGAACAACTCCATTTGGCTCACTAACTTCACACACCATCAGGCTTCCAAGCAGCTCTCAAGGAAACTCAGTTTTCACACTCTATGCTTAGTGCCGTTTGAATGCATTATCTAGGAATGAACCTGGTAGAGCATCCCACACAAACGAATGCTCCACATGCGGGTTTCACATGCCACCAACTCCACATTCACAGGCAACTTCAGCGCCACAGCCGTTTTCAGATAGCCCTCAATGCAAAGGCTCTAGACGCAAATATTGGTGTGAGAGCTAATTCAATCAAGGAAACACTGCATGTTGGTGAAGGGCATATTGAAGAAGGATCAGCCGAGTGGTTCTTGTGGGAGAACAACTCCATTTGGCTCACTAACTTCACACACCATCAGGCTTCCAAGCAGCTCTCAAGGAAACTCAGTTTTCACACTCTATGCTTAGTGCCCTTTGAGTGCATTATCTAGGAATGAACCTGGTAGAGCATCCCACACAGACGAATGTTCCACATGCGTGTTTCACATGCCACCAACTCCACATTCACAGGCAACTTCAGCGCCACAGCCGTTTTCAGATAGCCCTCAATGCAAAGGCTCTAGATGCAAATATTGGTGTGAGAGCTAATTCAATCAAGGAAACACTGCATGTTGGTGAAGGGCATATTGAAGAAGGATCAGCCGAGTGGTTCTTGTGGGAGAACAACTCCATTTGGCTCACTAGCTTCACACACCATCAGGCTTCCAAGCAGCTCTCAAGGAAACTCAGTTTTCACACTCTATGCTTAGTGCCCTTTGAGTGCATTATCTAGGAATGAACCTGGTAGAGCATCCCACACAAACGAATGCTCCACATGCGGGTTTCACATGCCACCAACTCCACATTCACAGGCAACTTCAGCGCCACAGCCGTTTTCAGATAGCCCTCAATGCAAAGGCTCTAGACGCAAATATTGGTGTGAGAGCTAATTCAATCAAGGAAACACTGCATGTTGGTGAAGGGCATATTGAAGAAGCATCAGCCGAGTGGTTCTTGTGGGAGAACAACTCCATTTGGCTCACTAACTTCACACACCATCAGGCTTCCAAGCAGCTCTCAAGGAAACTCAGTTTTCACACTCTATGCTTAGTGCCGTTTGAATGCATTATCTAGGAATGAACCTGGTAGAGCATCCCACACAAACGAATGCTCCACATGCGGGTTTCACATGCCACCAACTCCACATTCACAGGCAACTTCAGCGCCACAGCCGTTTTCAGATAGCCCTCAATGCAAAGGCTCTAGACGCAAATATTGGTGTGAGAGCTAATTCAATCAAGGAAACACTGCATGTTGGTGAAGGGCATATTGAAGAAGGATCAGCCGAGTGGTTCTTGTGGGAGAACAACTCCATTTGGCTCACTAACTTCACACACCATCAGGCTTCCAAGCAGCTCTCAAGGAAACTCAGTTTTCACACTCTATGCTTAGTGCCCTTTGAGTGCATTATCTAGGAATGAACCTGGTAGAGCATCCCACACAGACGAATGTTCCACATGCGTGTTTCACATGCCACCAACTCCACATTCACAGGCAACTTCAGCGCCACAGCCGTTTTCAGATAGCCCTCAATGCAAAGGCTCTAGATGCAAATATTGGTGTGAGAGCTAATTCAATCAAGGAAACACTGCATGTTGGTGAAGGGCATATTGAAGAAGGATCAGCCGAGTGGTTCTTGTGGGAGAACAACTCCATTTGGCTCACTAGCTTCACACACCATCAGGCTTCCAAGCAGCTCTCAAGGAAACTCAGTTTTCACACTCTATGCTTAGTGCCCTTTGAGTGCATTATCTAGGAATGAACCTGGTAGAGCATCCCACACAAACGAATGCTCCACATGCGGGTTTCACATGCCACCAACTCCACATTCACAGGCAACTTCAGCGCCACAGCCGTTTTCAGATAGCCCTCAATGCAAAGGCTCTAGACGCAAATATTGGTGTGAGAGCTAATTCAATCAAGGAAACACTGCATGTTGGTGAAGGGCATATTGAAGAAGCATCAGCCGAGTGGTTCTTGTGGGAGAACAACTCCATTTGGCTCACTAACTTCACACACCATCAGGCTTCCAAGCAGCTCTCAAGGAAACTCAGTTTTCACACTCTATGCTTAGTGCCCTTTGAGTGCATTATCTAGGAATGAACCTGGTAGAGCATCCCACACAGACGAATGCTCCACATGCGGGTTTCACATGCCACCAACTCCACATTCACAGGCAACTTCAGCGCCACAGCCGTTTTCAGATAGCCCTCAATGCAAAGGCTCTAGACGCAAATATTGGTGTGAGAGCTAATTCAATCAAGGAAACACTGCATGTTGGTGAAGGGCATATTGAAGAAGGATCAGCCGAGTGGTTCTTGTGGGAGAACAACTCCATTTGGCTCACTAACTTCACACACCATCAGGCTTCCAAGCAGCTCTCAAGGAAACTCAGTTTTCACACTCTATGCTTAGTGCCCTTTGAGTGCATTATCTAGGAATGAACCTGGTAGAGCATCCCACACAAACGAATGCTCCACATGCGAGTTTCACATGCCACCACCTCCACATTCACAGGCAACTTCAGCGCCACAGCCGTTTTCAGATAGCCCTCAATGCAAAGGCTCTAGACGCAAATATTGGTGTGAGAGCTAATTCAATCAAGGAAACACTGCATGTTGGTGAAGGGCATATTGAAGAAGGATCAGCCGAGTGGTTCTTGTGGGAGAACAACTCCATTTGGCTCACTAACTTCACACACCATCAGGCTTCCAAGCAGCTCTCAAGGAAACTCAGTTTTCACACTCTATGCTTAGTGCCCTTTGTATGGCTAGGACTGAAATGAACCTGGTAGAGCATCCCACACAAACGAATGCTCCACATGCGGGTTTCACATGCCACCAACTCCACATTCACAGGCAACTTCAGCGCCACAGCCGTTTTCAGATAGCCCTCAATGCAAAGGCTCTAGACGCAAATATTGGTGTGAGAGCTAATTCAATCAAGGAAACACTGCATGTTGGTGAAGGGCATATTGAAGAAGGATCAGCCGTGTGGTTCTTGTGGGAGAACAACTCCATTTGGCTCACTAACTTCACACACCATCAGGCTTCCAAGCAGCTCTCAAGGAAACTCAGTTTTCACACTCTATGCTTAGTGCCCTTTGAGTGCATTATCTAGGAATGAACCTGGTAGAGCATCCCACACAAACGAATGCTCCACATGCGGGTTTCACATGCCACCAACTCCACATTCACAGGCAACTTCAGCGCCACAGCCGTTTTCAGATAGCCCTCAATGCAAAGGCTCTAGACGCAAATATTGGTGTGAGAGCTAATTCAATCAAGGAAACACTGCATGTTGGTGAAGGGCATATTGAAGAAGGATCAGCCGAGTGGTTCTTGTGGGAGAACAACTCCATTTGGCTCACTAACTTCACACACCATCAGGCTTCCAAGCAGCTCTCAAGGAAACTCAGTTTTCACACTCTATGCTTAGTGCCCTTTGTATGGCTAGGACTGAAATGAACCTGGTAGAGCATCCCACACAAACGAATGCTCCACATGCGGGTTTCACATGCCACCAACTCCACATTCACAGGCAACTTCAGCGCCACAGCCGTTTTCAGATAGCCCTCAATGCAAAGGCTCTAGACGCAAATATTGGTGTGAGAGCTAATTCAATCAAGGAAACACTGCATGTTGGTGAAGGGCATATTGAAGAAGGATCAGCCGAGTGGTTCTTGTGGGAGAACAACTCCATTTGGCTCACTAAATTCACACACCATCAGGCTTCCAAGCAGCTCTCAAGGAAACTCAGTTTTCACACTCTATGCTTAGTGCCCTTTGAGTGCATTATCTAGGAATGAACCTGGTAGAGCATCCCACACAAACGAATGCTCCACATGCGGGTTTCACATGCCACCAACTCCACATTCACAGGCAACTTCAGCGCCACAGCCGTTTTCAGATAGCCCTCAATGCAAAGGCTCTAGACGCAAATATTGGTGTGAGAGCTAATTCAATCAAGGAAACACTGCATGTTGGTGAAGGGCATATTGAAGAAGGATCAGCCGAGTGGTTCTTGTGGGAGAACAACTCCATTTGGCTCACTAACTTCACACACCATCAGGCTTCCAAGCAGCTCTCAAGGAAACTCAGTTTTCACACTCTATGCTTAGTGCCCTTTGTATGGCTAGGACTGAAATGAACCTGGTAGAGCATCCCACACAAACGAATGCTCCACATGCGGGTTTCACATGCCACCAACTCCACATTCACAGGCAACTTCAGCGCCACAGCCACAGCCGTTTTCAGATAGCCCTCAATGCAAAGGCTCTAGACGCAAATATTGGTGTGAGAGCTAATTCAATCAAGGAAAACACTGCATGTTGGTGAAGGGCATATTGAAGAAGGATCAGCCGAGTGGTTCTTGTGGGAGAACAACTCCATTTGGCTCACTAACTTCACACACCATCAGGCTTCCAAGCAGCTCTCAAGGAAACTCAGTTTTCACACTCTATGCTTAGTGCCCTTTGAGTGCATTATCTAGGAATGAACCTGGTAGAGCATCCCACACAAACGAATGCTCCACATGCGGGTTTCACATGCCACCAACCTCCACATTCACAGGCAACTTCAGCGCCACAGCCGTTTTCAGATAGCCCTCAATGCAAAGGCTCTAGACGCAAATATTGGTGTGAGAGCTAATTCAATCAAGGAAACACTGCATGTTGGTGAAGGGCATATTGAAGAAGGATCAGCCGAGTGGTTCTTGTGGGAGAACAACTCCATTTGGCTCACTAACTTCACACACCATCAGGCTTCCAAGCAGCTCTCAAGGAAACTCAGTTTTCACACTCTATGCTTAGTGCCATTTGAATGCATTATCTAGGAATGAACCTGGTAGAGCATCCCACACAAACGAATGCTCCACATGCGGGTTTCACATGCCACCAACCTCCACATTCACAGGCAACTTCAGCGCCACAGCCGTTTTCAGATAGCCCTCAATGCAAAGGCTCTAGACGCAAATATTGGTGTGAGAGCTAATTCAATCAAGGAAACACTGCATGTTGGTGAAGGGCATATTGAAGAAGGATCAGCCGAGTGGTTCTTGTGGGAGAACAACTCCATTTGGCTCACTAACTTCACACACCATCAGGCTTCCAAGCAGCTCTCAAGGAAACTCAGTTTTTCACACTCTATGCTTAGTGCCCTTTGAGTGCATTATCTAGGAATGAACCTGGTAGAGCATCCCACACAAACGAATGCTCCACATGCGGGTTTCACATGCCACCACCTCCACATTCACAGGCAACTTCAGCGCCACAGCCGTTTTCAGATAGCCCTCAATGCAAAGGCTCTAGACGCAAATATTGGTGTGAGAGCTAATTCAATCAAGGAAACACTGCATGTTGGTGAAGGGCATATTGAAGAAGGATCAGCCGAGTGGTTCTTGTGGGAGAACAACTCCATTTGGCTCACTAACTTCACACACCATCAGGCTTCCAAGCAGCTTCTCAAGGAAACTCAGTTTTCACACTCTATGCTTAGTGCCCTTTGTATGGCTAGGACTGAAATGAACCTGGTAGAACATCCCACACAAACGAATGCTCCACATGCGGGTTTCACATGCCACCACCTCCACATTCACAGGCAACTTCAGCGCCACAGCCGTTTTCAGATAGCCCTCAATGCAAAGGCTCTAGACGCAAATATTGGTGTGAGAGCTAATTCAATCAAGGAAACACTGCATGTTGGTGAAGGGCATATTGAAGAAGGATCAGCCGAGTGGTTCTTGTGGGAGAACAACTCCATTTGGCTCACTAACTTCACACACCATCAGGCTTCCAAGCAGCTCTCAAGGAAACTCAGTTTTCACACTCTATGCTTAGTGCCCTTTGAGTGCATTATCTAGGAATGAACCTGGTAGAGCATCCCACACAGACGAATGCTCCACATGCGTGTTTCACATGCCACCAACTCCACATTCACAGGCAACTTCAGCGCCACAGCCGTTTTCAGATAGCCCTCAATGCAAAGGCTCTAGACGCAAATATTGGTGTGAGAGCTAATTCAATCAAGGAAACACTGCATGTTGGTGAAGGGCATATTGAAGAAGGATCAGCCGAGTGGTTCTTGTGGAGAACAACTCCATTTGGCTCACTAACTTCACACACCATCAGGCTTCCAAGCAGCTCTCAAGGAAACTCAGTTTTCACACTCTATGCTTAGTGCCCTTTGAGTGCCTTATCTAGGAATGAACCTGGTAGAGCATCCCACACAAACGAATGCTCCACATGCGGGTTTCACATGCCACCACCTCCACATTCACAGGCAACTTCAGCGCCACAGCCGTTTTCAGATAGCCCTCAATGCAAAGGCTCTAGACGCAAATATTGGTGTGAGAGCTAATTCAATCAAGGAAACACTGCATGTTGGTGAAGGGCATATTGAAGAAGGATCAGCCGAGTGGTTCTTGTGGGAGAACAACTCCATTTGGCTCACTAACTTCACACACCATCAGGCTTCCCAGCAGCTCTCAAGGAAACTCAGTTTTCACACTCTATGCTTAGTGCCCTTTGAGTGCATTATCTAGGAATGAACCTGGTAGAGCATCCCACACAAACGAATGCTCCACATGCGGGTTTCACATGCCACCACCTCCACATTCACAGGCAACTTCAGCGCCACAGCCGTTTTTCAGATAGCCCTCAATGCAAAGGCTCTAGACGCAAATATTGGTGTGAGAGCTAATTCAATCAAGGAAACACTGCATGTTGGTGAAGGGCATATTGAAGAAGGATCAGCCGAGTGGTTCTTGTGGGAGAACAACTCCATTTGGCTCACTAACTTCACACACCATCAGGCTTCCAAGCAGCTCTCAAGGAAACTCAGTTTTCACACTCTATGCTTAGTGCCCTTTGTATGGCTAGGACTGAAATGAACCTGGTAGAGCATCCCACACAAACGAATGCTCCACATGCGGGTTTCACATGCCACCAACTCCACATTCACAGGCAACTTCAGCGCCACAGCCGTTTTCAGATAGCCCTCAATGCAAAGGCTCTAGACGCAAATATTGGTGTGAGAGCTAATTCAATCAAGGAAACACTGCATGTTGGTGAAGGGCATATTGAAGAAGGATCAGCCGAGTGGTTCTTGTGGGAGAACAACTCCATTTGGCTCACTAACTTCACACACCATCAGGCTTCCAAGCAGCTCTCAAGGAAACTCAGTTTTCACACTCTATGCTTAGTGCCCTTTGTATGGCTAGGACTGAAATGAACCTGGTAGAGCATCCCACACAAACGAATGCTCCACATGCGGGTTTCACATGCCACCAACTCCACATTCACAGGCAACTTCAGCGCCACAGCCGTTTTCAGATAGCCCTCAATGCAAAGGCTCTAGACGCAAATATTGGTGTGAGAGCTAATTCAATCAAGGAAACACTGCATGTTGGTGAAGGGCATATTGAAGAAGGATCAGCCGAGTGGTTCTTGTGGGAGAACAACTCCATTTGGCTCACTAACTTCACACACCATCAGGCTTCCAAGCAGCTCTCAAGGAAACTCAGTTTTCACACTCTATGCTTAGTGCCCTTTGAGTGCATTATCTAGGAATGAAACCTGGTAGAGCATCCCACACAAACGAATGCTCCACATGCGGGTTTCACATGCCACCAACTCCACATTCACAGGCAACTTCAGCGCCACAGCCGTTTTCAGATAGCCCTCAATGCAAAGGCTCTAGACGCAAATATTGTTGTGAGAGCTAATTCAATCAAGGAAACACTGCATGTTGGTGAAGGGCATATTGAAGAAGGATCAGCCGAGTGGTTCTTGTGGGAGAACAACTCCATTTGGCTCACTAACTTCACACACCATCAGGCTTCCAAGCAGCTCTCAAGGAAACTCAGTTTTCACACTCTATGCTTAGTGCCCTTTGTATGGCTAGGACTGAAATGAACCTGGTAGAGCATCCCACACAAACGAATGCTCCACATGCGGGTTTCACATGCCAGCAACTCCACATTCACAGGCAAACTTCAGCGCCACAGCCGTTTTCAGATAGCCCTCAATGCAAAGGCTCTAGACGCAAATATTGGTGTGAGAGCTAATTCAATCAAGGAAACACTGCATGTTGGTGAAGGGCATATTGAAGAAGGATCAGCCGTGTGGTTCTTGTGGGAGAACAACTCCATTTGGCTCACTAACTTCACACACCATCAGGCTTCCAAGCAGCTCTCAAGGAAACTCAGTTTTCACACTCTATGCTTAGTGCCCTTTGTATGGCTAGGACTGAAATGAACCTGGTAGAGCATCCCACACAAACGAATGCTCCACATGCGGGTTTCACATGCCACCAACTCCACATTCACAGGCAACTTCAGCGCCACAGCCGTTTTCAGATAGCCCTCAATGCAAAGGCTCTAGACGCAAATATTGGTGTGAGAGCTAATTCAATCAAGGAAACACTGCATGTTGGTGAAGGGCATATTGAAGAAGGATCAGCCGAGTGGTTCTTGTGGGAGAACAACTCCATTTGGCTCACTAACTTCACACACCATCAGGCTTCCAAGCAGCTCTCAAGGAAACTCAGTTTTCACACTCTATGCTTAGTGCCCTTTGTATGGCTAGGACTGAAATGAACCTGGTAGAGCATCCCACAACAAACGAATGCTCCACATGCGGGTTTCACATGCCACCAACTCCACATTCACAGGCAACTTCAGCGCCACAGCCGTTTTCAGATAGCCCTCAATGCAAAGGCTCTAGACGCAAATATTGGTGTGAGAGCTAATTCAATCAAGGAAACACTGCATGTTGGTGAAGGGCATATTGAAGAAGGATCAGCGAGTGGTTCTTGTGGGAGAACAACTCCATTTGGCTCACTAACTTCACACACCATCAGGCTTCCAAGCAGCTCTCAAGGAAACTCAGTTTTCACACTCTATGCTTAGTGCCCTTTGTATGGCTAGGACTGAAATGAACCTGGTAGAGCATCCCACACAAACGAATGCTCCACATGCGGGTTTCACATGCCACCAACTCCACATTCACAGGCAACTTCAGCGCCACAGCCGTTTTCAGATAGCCCTCAATGCAAAGGCTCTAGACGCAAATATTGGTGTGAGAGTTAATTCAATCAAGGAAACACTGCATGTTGGTGAAGGGCATATTGAAGAAGGATCAGCCGTGTGGTTCTTGTGGGAGAACAACTCCATTTGGCTCACTAACTTCACACACCATCAGGCTTCCAAGCAGCTCTCAAGGAAACTCAGTTTTCACACTCTATGCTTAGTGCCCTTTGAGTGCATTATCTAGGAATGAACCTGGTAGAGCATCCCACACAAACGAATGCTCCACATGCGGGTTTCACATGCCACCAACTCCACATTCACAGGCAACTTCAGCGCCACAGCCGTTTTCAGATAGCCCTCAATGCAAAGGCTCTAGACGCAAATATTGGTGTGAGAGCTAATTCAATCAAGGAAACACTGCATGTTGGTGAAGGGCATATTGAAGAAGGATCAGCCGAGTGGTTCTTGTGGGAGAACAACTCCATTTGGCTCACTAACTTCACACACCATCAGGCTTCCAAGCAGCTCTCAAGGAAACTCAGTTTTCACACTCTATGCTTAGTGCCCTTTGTATGGCTAGGACTGAAATGAACCTGGTAGAGCATCCCACACAAACGAATGCTCCACATGCGGGTTTCACATGCCACCAACTCCACATTCACAGGCAACTTCAGCGCCACAACCGTTTTCAGATAGCCCTCAATGCAAAGGCTCTAGACGCAAATATTGGTGTGAGAGCTAATTCAATCAAGGAAACACTGCATGTTGGTGAAGGGCATATTGAAGAAGGATCAGCCGAGTGGTTCTTGTGGGAGAACAACTCCATTTGGCTCACTAACTTCACACACCATCAGGCTTCCAAGCAGCTCTCAAGGAAACTCAGTTTTCACACTCTATGCTTAGTGCCCTTTGAGTGCATTATCTAGGAATGAACCTGGTAGAGCATCCCACACAAACGAATGCTCCACATGCGGGTTTCACATGCCACCAACTCCACATTCACAGGCAACTTCAGCGCCACAGCCGTTTTCACATAGCCCTCAATGCAAAGGCTCTAGACGCAAATATTGGTGTGAGAGCTAATTCAATCAAGGAAACACTGCATGTTGGTGAAGGGCATATTGAAGAAGATCAGCCGAGTGGTTCTTGTGGGAGAACAACTCCATTTGGCTCACTAACTTCACACACCATCAGGCTTCCAAGCAGCTCTCAAGGAAACTCAGTTTTCACACTCTATGCTTAGTGCCCTTTGTATGGCTAGGACTGAAATGAACCTGGTAGAGCATCCCACACAAACGAATGCTCCACATGCGGGTTTCACATGCCACCAACTCCACATTCACAGGCAACTTCAGCGCCACAGCCGTTTTCAGATAGCCCTCAATGCAAAGGCTCTAGACGCAAATATTGGTGTGAGAGCTAATTCAATCAAGTAAACACTGCATGTTGGTGAAGGGCATATTGAAGAAGGATCAGCCGAGTGGTTCTTGTGGGAGAACAACTCCATTTGGCTCACTAACTTCACACACCATCAGGCTTCCAAGCAGCTCTCAAGGAAACTCAGTTTTCACACTCTATGCTTAGTGCCCTTTGAGTGCATTATCTAGGAATGAACCTGGTAGAGCATCCCACACAAACGAATGCTCCACATGCGGGTTTCACATGCCACCACCTCCACATTCACAGGCAACTTCAGCGCCACAGTCGTTTTCAGATAGCCCTCAATGCAAAGGCTCTAGACGCAAATATTGGTGTGAGAGCTAATTCAATCAAGGAAACACTGCATGTTGGTGAAGGGCATATTGAAGAAGGATCAGCCGAGTGGTTCTTGTGGAGAACAACTCCATTTGGCTCACTAACTTCACACACCATCAGGCTTCCAAGCAGCTCTCAAGGAAACTCAGTTTTCACACTCTATGCTTAGTGCCATTTGAATGCATTATCTAGGAATGAACCTGGTAGAGCATCCCACACAAACGAATGCTCCACATGCGGGTTTCACATGCCACCAACTCCACATTCACAGGCAACTTCAGCGCCACAGCCGTTTTCAGATAGCCCTCAATGCTTAGGCTCTAGACGCAAATATTGGTGTGAGAGCTAATTCAATCAAGGAAACACTGCATGTTGGTGAAGGGCATATTGAAGAAGGATCAGCCGAGTGGTTCTTGTGGGAGAACAACTCCATTTGGCTCACTAACTTCACACACCATCAGGCTTCCAAGCAGCTCTCAAGGAAACTCAGTTTTCACACTCTATGCTTAGTGCCCTTTGAGTGCATTATCTAGGAATGAACCTGGTAGAGCATCCCACACAAACGAATGCTCCACATGCGGGTTTCACATGCCACCACCTCCACATTCACAGGCAACTTCAGCGCCACAGTCGTTTTCAGATAGCCCTCAATGCAAAGGCTCTAGACGCAAATATTGGTGTGAGAGCTAATTCAATCAAGGAAACACTGCATGTTGGTGAAGGGCATATTGAAGAAGGATCAGCCGAGTGGTTCTTGTGGGAGAACAACTCCATTTGGCTCACTAACTTCACACACCATCAGGCTTCCAAGCAGCTCTCAAGGAAACTCAGTTTTCACACTCTATGCTTAGTGCCCTTTGAATGCATTATCTAGGAATGAACCTGGTAGAGCATCCCACACAAACGAATGCTCCACATGCGGGTTTCACATGCCACCAACTCCACATTCACAGGCAAACTTCAGCGCCACAGCCGTTTTCAGATAGCCCTCAATGCAAAGGCTCTAGACGCAAATATTGGTGTGAGAGCTAATTCAATCAAGGAAACACTGCATGTTGGTGAAGGGCATATTGAAGAAGGATCAGCGAGTGGTTCTTGTGGGAGAACAACTCCATTTGGCTCACTAACTTCACACACCATCAGGCTTCCAAGCAGCTCTCAAGGAAACTCAGTTTTCACACTCTATGTTTAGTGCCCTTTGAGTGCATTATCTAGGAATGAACCTGGTAGAGCATCCCACACAAACGAATGCTCCACATGCGGGTTTCACATGCCACCAACTCCACATTCACAGGCAACTTCAGCGCCACAGCCGTTTTCAGATAGCCCTCAATGCAAAGGCTCTAGACGCAAATATTGGTGTGAGAGCTAATTCAATCAGGAAACACTGCATGTTGGTGAAGGGCATATTGAAGAAGGATCAGCCGAGTGGTTCTTGTGGGAGAACAACTCCATTTGGCTCACTAACTTCACACACCATCAGGCTTCCAAGCAGCTCTCAAGGAAACTCAGTTTTCACACTCTATGTTTAGTGCCCTTTGAGTGCATTATCTAGGAATGAACCTGGTAGAGCATCCCACACAAACGAATGCTCCACATGCGGGTTTCACATGCCACCACCTCCACATTCACAGGCAACTTCAGCGCCACAGCCGTTTTCAGATAGCCCTCAATGCAAAGGCTCTAGACGCAAATATTGGTGTGAGAGCTAATTCAATCAAGGAAACACTGCATGTTGGTGAAGGGCATATTGAAGAAGGATCAGCCGAGTGGTTCTTGTGGGAGAACAACTCCATTTGGCTCACTAACTTCACACACCATCAGGCTTCCAAGCAGCTCTCAAGGAAACTCAGTTTTCACACTCTATGCTTAGTGCCCTTTGTATGGCTAGGACTGAAATGAACCTGGTAGAACATCCCCACACAAACGAATGCTCCACATGCGGGTTTCACATGCCACCAACTCCACATTCACAGGCAACTTCAGCGCCACAGCCGTTTTCAGATAGCCCTCAATGCAAAGGCTCTAGACGCAAATATTGGTGTGAGAGCTAATTCAATCAAGGAAACACTGCATGTTGGTGAAGGGCATATTGAAGAAGGATCAGCCGAGTGGTTCTTGTGGGAGAACAACTCCATTTGGCTCACTAACTTCACACACCATCAGGCTTCCAAGCAGCTCTCAAGGAAAACTCCAGTTTTCACACTCTATGCTTAGTGCCCTTTGAGTGCATTATCTAGGAATGAACCTGGTAGAGCATCCCACACAGACGAATGCTCCACATGCGGGTTTCACATGCCACCAACTCCACATTCACAGGCAACTTCAGCGCCACAGCCGTTTTCAGATAGCCCTCAATGCAAAGGCTCTAGACGCAAATATTGGTGTGAGAGCTAATTCAATCAAGGAAACACTGCATGTTGGTGAAGGGCATATTGAAGAAGGATCAGCCGAGTGGTTCTTGTGGGAGAACAACTCCATTTGGCTCACTAACTTCACACACCATCAGGCTTCCAAGCAGCTCTCAAGGAAACTCAGTTTTCACACTCTATGCTTAGTGCCCTTTGTATGGCTAGGACTGAAATGAACCTGGTAGAGCATCCCACACAAACGAATGCTCCACATGCGTGTTTCACATGCCCACCAACTCCACATTCACAGGCAACTTCAGCGCCACAGCCGTTTTCAGATAGCCCTCAATGCAAAGGCTCTAGACCGCAAATATTGGTGTGAGAGCTAATTCAATCAGGAAACACTGCATGTTGGTGAAGGGCATATTGAAGAAGGATCAGCCGAGTGGTTCTTGTGGGAGAACAACTCCATTTGGCTCACTAACTTCACACACCATCAGGCTTTCCAAGCAGCTCTCAAGGAAACTCAGTTTTCACACTCTATGCTTTAGTGCCCTTTGAGTGCATTATCTAGGAATGAACCTGGTAGAGCATCCCACACAAACGAATGCTCCACATGCGGGTTTCACATGCCACAACTCCACATTCACAGGCAACTTCAGCGCCACAGCCGTTTTCAGATAGCCCTCAATGCAAAGGCTCTAGACGCAAATATTGGTGTGAGAGCTAATTCAATCAAGGAAACACTGCATGTTGGTGAAGGGGCATATTGAAGAAGGATCAGCGAGTGGTTCTTGTGGGAGAACAACTCCATTTGGCTCACTAACTTCACACACCATCAGGCTTCCAAGCAGCTCTCAAGGAAAACTCAGTTTTCACACTCTATGCTTTAGTGCCCTTTGAGTGCATTATCTAGGAATGAACCTGGTAGAGCATCCCACACAAACGAATGCTCCACATGCGGGTTTCACATGCCACCCACCTCCACATTCACAGGCAACTTCAGCGCCACAGCCGTTTTCAGATAGCCCTCAATGCAAAGGCTCTAGACGCAAATATTGGTGTGAGAGCTAATTCAATCAAGGAAACACTGCATGTTGGTGAAGGGCATATTGAAGAAGGATCAGCCGAGTGGTTCTTGTGGGAGAACAACTCCATTTGGCTCACTAACTTCACACACCATCAGGCTTCCAAGCAGCTCTCAAGGAAACTCAGTTTTCACACTCTATGCTTAGTGCCCTTTGTATGGCTAGGACTGAAATGAACCTGGTAGAACATCCCACACAAACGAATGCTCCACATGCGGGTTTCACATGCCACCAACTCCACATTCACAGGCAACTTCAGCGCCACAGCCGTTTTCAGATAGCCCTCAATGCAAAGGCTCTAGACGCAAATATTGGTGTGAGAGCTAATTCAATCAAGGAAACACTGCATGTTGGTGAAGGGCATATTGAAGAAGGAATCAGCCGAGTGGTTCTTGTGGGAGAACAACTCCATTTGGCTCACTAACTTCACACACCATCAGGCTTCCAAGCAGCTCTCAAGGGAAACTCAGTTTTCACACTCTATGCTTAGTGCCCTTTGAGTGCATTATCTAGGAATGAACCTGGTAGAGCATCCACACAAGACGAATGCTCCACATGCGGGTTTCACATGCCACCAACTCCACATTCACAGGCAACTTCAGCGCCACAGCCGTTTTCAGATAGCCCTCAATGCAAAGGCTCTAGACGCAAATATTGGTGTGAGAGCTAATTCAATCAAGGAAACACTGCATGTTGGTGAAGGGCATATTGAAGAAGGATCAGCCGAGTGGTTCTTGTGGGAGAACAACTCCATTTGGCTCACTAACTTCACACACCATCAGGCTTCCAAGCAGCTCTCAAGGAAACTCAGTTTTCACACTCTATGCTTAGTGCCCTTTGTATGGCTAGGACTGAAATGAACCTGGTAGAGCATCCCACACAAACGAATGCTCCACATGCGGTGTTTCACATGCCACCAACTCCACATTCACAGGCAACTTCAGCGCCACAGCCGTTTTCAGATAGCCCTCAATGCAAAGGCTCTAGACGCAAATATTGGTGTGAGAGCTAATTCAATCAAGGAAACACTGCATGTTGGTGAAGGGCATATTGAAGAAGGATCAGCCGAGTGGTTCTTGTGGGAGAACAACTCCATTTGGCTCACTAACTTCACACACCATCAGGCTTCCAAGCAGCTCTCAAGGAAACTCAGTTTTCACACTCTATGCTTAGTGCCCTTTGAGTGCATTATCTAGGAATGAACCTGGTTGAAGCATCCCACACAAACGAATGCTCCACATGCGGGTTTCACATGCCAGCAACTCCACATTCACAGGCAACTTCAGCGCCACAGCCGTTTCAGATAGCCCTCAATGCAAAGGCTCTAGACGCAAATATTGGTGTGAGAGCTAATTCAATCAAGGAAACACTGCATGTTGGTGAAGGGCATATTGAAGAAGGATCAGCTGAGTGGTTCTTGTGGGAGAACAACTCCATTTGGCTCCACTAACTTCACACACCATCAGGCTTCCAAGCAGCTCTCAAGGAAACTCAGTTTTCACACTCTATGCTTAGTGCCCTTTGTATGCTAGGACTGAATGAACCTGGTAGAGCATCCCACACAAACGAATGCTCCACATGCGGGTTTCACATGCCACCAACTCCACATTCACAGGCAAACTTCAGCGCCACAGCCGTTTTCAGATAGCCCTCAATGCAAAGGCTCTAGACGCAAATATTGGTGTGAGAGCTAATTCAATCAAGGAAACACTGCATGTTGGTGAAGGGCATATTGAAGAAGGATCAGCCGAGTGGTTCTTGTGGGAGAACAACTCCATTTGGCTCACTAACTTCACACACCATTCAGGCTTCCAAGCAGCTCTCAAGGTAACTCAGTTTCTCACACTCTATGCTTAGTGCCGTTTGAATGCATTATCTAGGAATGAACCTGGTAGAGCATCCCCACACAAACGAATGCTCCCACATGCGGGTTTCACATGCCACCAACTCCACATTCACAGGCAACTTCAGCGCCACAGCCGTTTTCAGATAGCCCTCAATGCAAAGGCTCTAGACGCAAATATTGGTGTGAGAGCTAATTCAATCAAGGAAAACACTGCATGTTGGTGAAGGGCATATTGAAGAAGGATCAGCCGAGTGGTTCTTGTGGGAGAACAACTCCATTTGGCTCACTAACTTCACACACCATCAGGCTTCCAAGCAGCTCTCAAGGAAACTCAGTTTTCACACTCTATGCTTAGTGCCCCTTTGAGTGCATTATCTAGGAATGAACCTGGTAGAGCATCCCACACAAACGAATGCTCCACATGCGGGTTTCACATGCCACCAACTCCACATTCACAGGCAACTTCAGCGCCACAGGCCGTTTTCAGATAACCCTCAATGCAAAGGCTCTAGACGCAAATATTGGTGTGAGAGCTAATTCAATCAAGGAAACACTGCATGTTGGTGAAGGGCATATTGAAGAAGGATCAGCCGGGTGGTTCTTGTGGGAGAACAACTCCATTTGGCTCACTAACTTCACACACCATCAGGCTTCCAAGCAGCTCTCAAGGAACTCAGTTTTCACACTCTATGCTTAGTGCCCTTTGGATGCATTATCTAGGAATGAACCTGGTAGAGCATCCCACACAAACGAATGCTCCACATGCGGGTTTCACATGCCACCAACTCCACATTCACAGGCAACTTCAGCGCCACAGCCGTTTTCAGATAACCTCAATGCAAAGGCTCTAGACGCAAATATTGGTGTGAGAGCTAATTCAATCAAGGAAACACTGCATGTTGGTGAAGGGCATATTGAAGAAGGATCAGCCA
>NW_026698505.1:0-41414 GCF_030435755.1 Ochotona princeps
TGCTAATTCAATCAAGGAAACACTGCATGTTGGTGAAGGGCATATTGAAGAAGGATCAGCCGAGTGGTTCTTGTGGGAGAACAACTCCATTTGGCTCACTAACTTCACACACCATCAGGCTTCCAAGCAGCTCTCAAGGAAACTCAGGTTTCACACTCTATGCTTAGTGCCCTTTGAGTGCCTAGGACTGAAATGAAGGTTGGTGAGCATCCCACACAAACGAATGCTCCACATGCGGGTTTCACATGCCACCAACTCCACATTCACAGGCAACTTCAGCGCCACAGCCGTTTTCAGATAGCCCTCAATGCAAAGGCTCTAGACGCAAATATTGGTGTGAGAGCTAATTCAATCAAGGAAACACTGCATGTTGGTGAAGGGCATATTGAAGATGAATCAGCCGAATGATTCTTGTGGGAGAACAACTCCATTTGGCTCACTAACTTCACACACCATCAGGCTTCCAAGCAGCTCTCAAGGAAACTCAGTTTTCACACTCTATGCTTAGTGCCCTTTGTGTGCCTAGGACTGAAATGAATCTGGTAGAGCATCCCACACAAACGAATGCTCCACATGCGGGTTTCACATGCCACCAACTCCACATTCACAGGCAACTTCAGCGCCACAGTCGTTTTCAGATAGCCCTCAATGCAAAGGCTCTAGACGCAAATATTGGTGTGAGAGCTAATTCAATCAAGGAAACACTGCATGTTGGTGAAGGACATATTGAAGAAGGATCAGCCGAGTGGTTCTTGTGGGAGAACAACTCCATTTGGCTCACTAACTTCACACACCATCAGGCTTCCAAGCAGCTCTCAAGGAAGCTCAGTTTTCACACTCTATGCTTAGTGCCTTTGTGTGCCTAGGACTGAAATGAAGCTTGGAGAGCATCACACAGAAATGAATGCTCCACATGCGGGTTTCACATGCCACCAACTCCACATTCACAGTCAATTTCAGCGCCACAGCTGTTTTCAGATAGCCCTCAATGCAAAGGCTCTAGACGCAAATATTGGTGTGAGAGCTAATTCAATCAAGGAAACACTGCATGTTGGTGAAGGGCATATTGAAGAAGGATCAGCCGAGTGGTTCTTGTGGGAGAACAACTCCATTTGGCTCACTAACTTCACACACCATCAGGCTTCCAAGCAGCTCTCAAGGAAACTCAGTTTTCACACTCTATGCTTAGTGTCCTTTGAGTGCATTATCTAGGAATGAACCTGGTAGAGCATCCCACACAAACGAATGCTCCACATGCTGGTTTCACATGCCACCAACTCCACATTCACAGGCAACTTCAGCGCCACAGCCGTTTTCAGATAGCCCTCAATGCAAAGGCTCTAGACGCAAATATTGGTGTGAGAGCTAATTCAATCAAGGAACACTGCATGTTGGTGAAGGGCATATTGAAGAAGGATCAGCCGAGTGGTTCTTGTGGGAGAACAACTCCATTTGGCTCACTAACTTCACACACCATCAGGCTTCCAAGCAGCTCTCAAGGAAACTCAGTTTTCACACTCTATGCTTAGTGCCCTTTGTGTGCCTAGGACTGAAATGAAGCTTGGTCAGCATCCCACAGAAACGAATGCTCCACATGCGGGTTTCACATGCCACCAACTCCACATTCACAGGCAACTTCAGCGCCACAGCCGTTTTCAGATAGCCCTCAATATGCAAAGGCTCTAGACGCAAATATTGGTGTGAGAGCTAATTCAATCAAGGAAACACTGCATGTTGGTGAAGGGCATATTGAAGAAGGATCAGCCGAGTGGTTCTTGTGGGAGAACAACTCCATTTGGCTCACTAACTTCACACACCATCAGGCTTCCAAGCAGCTCTCAAGGAAACTCAGTTTTCACACTCTATGCTTAGTGCCCTTTGTGTGCCTAGGACTGAAATGAATCTTGGAGAGCATCACACAGAAATGAATGCTCCACATGCGGGTATCACATGCCACCAACTCCACATTCACAGTCAACTTCAGCGCCACAGCCGTTTCAGATAGCCCTCAATGCAAAGGCTCTAGACGCAAATATTGGTGTGAGAGCTAATTCAATCAAGGAAACACTGCATGTTGGTGAAGGGCATATTGAAGAAGGATCAGCCGAGTGTTCTTGTGGGAGAACAACTCCATTTGGCTCACTAACTTCACACACCATCAGGCTTCCAAGCAGCTCTCAAGGAAACTCAGTTTTCACACTCTATGCTTAGTGTCCTTTGATTGCATTTTGTAGGAATGAACCTGGTAGAGCATCCCACACAAACGAATGCTCTACATGCGGGTTTCACATGCCACCAACTCCACATTCACAGGCAACTTCAGCGCCACAGCCGTTTTCAGATAGCCCTCAATGCAAAGGCTCTAGACGCAAATATTGGTGTGAGAGCTAATTCAATCAAGGAAACACTGCATGTTGGTGAAGGGCATATTGAAGAAGGATCAGCCGAGTGGTTCTTGTGGGAGAACAACTCCATTTGGCTCACTAACTTCACACACCATCAGGCTTCCAAGCAGCTCTCAAGGAAACTCAGTTTTCACACTCTATGCTTAGTGTTCTTTGTGTGCCTAGGACTGAAATGAAGCTTGGTAGAGCATCCCACACAAACGAATGCTCCACATGCTGGTTTCACATGCACCAACTCCACATTCACAGTCAACTTCAGCGCCACAGCCGTTTTCAGATAGCCCTCAATGCAAAGGCTCTAGACGCAAATATTGGTGTGAGAGCTAATTCAATCAAGGAAACACTGCATGTTGGTGAAGGGCATATTGAAGAAGGATCAGCCGAGTGGTTCTTGTGGGAGAACAACTCCATTTGGCTCACTAACTTCACACACCATCAAGCTTCCAAGCAGCTCTCAAGGAAACTCAGTTTTCACACTCTATGCTTAGTGCCCTTTTTGTGCCTAGGACTGAAATGAAGCTTGGTCAGCATCCCACACAAACGCATGCTCCACATGCGGGTTTCACATGCCACCAACTCCACATTCACAGGCAACTTCAGCACCACAGCCGTTTTCAGATAGCCCTCAATGCAAAGGCTCTAGACGCAAATATTGGTGTGAGAGCTAATTCAATCAAGGAAACACTGCATGTTGGTGAAGGGCATATTGAAGAAGAATCAGCCGAGTGGTTCTTGTGGGAGAACAACTCCATTTGGCTCACTAACTTCACACACCATCAGGCTTCCAAGCAGCTCTCAAGGAAACTCAGTTTTCACACTCTATGCTTAGTGCCCTTTGTGTGCCTAGGACTGAAATGAACCTGGTAGAGCATCCCACACAAACATATGCTCCACATGCGTGTTTCACATGCCACCAACTCCACATTCACAGGCAACTTCAGCGCCACAGTCGTTTTCAGATAGCCCTCAATGCAAAGGCTCTAGACGCAAATATTGGTGTGAGAGCTAATTCAATCAAGGAAACACTGCATGTTGGTGAAGGGCATATTGAAGAAGGATCAGCCGAGTGGTTCTTGTGGGAGAACAACTCCATTTGGCTCACTAACTTCACACACCTTCAGGCTTCCAAGCAGCTCGCAAGGAAACTCAGTTTTCACACTCTATGCTTAGTGCCCTTTGAGTGCCTAAGACTGAAATGAAGCTTGTAGAGCATCCCACATAAACGAATGCTCCACATGCGGGTTTCACATGCCACCAACTCCACATTCACAGGCAACTTCAGCGCCACAGCCGTTTTCAGATAGCCCTCAATGCAAAGGCTCTAGACGCAAATATTGGTGTGAGAGCTAATTCAATCAAGGAAACACTGCATGTTGGTGAAGGGCATATTGAAGAAGGATCAGCCGAGTGGTTCTTGTGGGAGAACAACTCCATTTGGCTCACTAACTTCACACACCTTCAGGCTTCCAAGCAGCTCTCAAGGAAACTCAGTTTTCACACTCTATGCTTAGTGCCCTTTGAGTGCCTAAGACTGAAATGAACCTGGTAGAGCATCCCACATAAACGAATGCTGCACATGCGGGTTTCACATGCCACCAACTCCACATTCACAGGCAACTTCGGAGCCACAGCCGTTTTCAGATAGCCCTCAATGCAAAGGCTCTAGACGCAAATATTGGTGTGAGAGCTAATTCAATCAAGGAAACACTGCATGTTGGTGAAGGGCATATTGAAGAAGGATCAGCCGAGTGGTTCTTGTGGGAGAACAACTCCATTTGGCTCACTAACTTCACACACCATCAGGCTTCCAAGCAGCTCTCAAGGAAACTCAGGTTTCACACTCTATGCTTAGTGCCCTTTGAGTGCCTAGGACTGAAATGAAGGTTGGTGAGCATCCCACACAAACGAATGCTCCACATGCGGGTTTCACATGCCACCAACTCCACATTCACAGGCAACTTCAGCGCCACAGCCGTTTTCAGATAGCCCTCAATGCAAAGGCTCTAGACGCAAATATTGGTGTGAGAGCTAATTCAATCAAGGAAACACTGCATGTTGGTGAAGGGCATATTGAAGAAGAATCAGCCGAATGATTCTTGTGGGAGAACAACTCCATTTGGCTCACTAACTTCACACACCATCAGGCTTCCAAGCAGCTCTCAAGGAAACTCAGTTTTCACACTCTATGCTTAGTGCCCTTTGTGTGCCTAGGACTGAAATGAACCTGGTAGAGCATCCCACACAAACGAATGCTCCACATGCGGGTTTCACATGCCACCAACTCCACATTCACAGGCAACTTCAGCGCCACAGTCGTTTTCAGATAGCCCTCAATGCAAAGGCTCTAGACGCAAATATTGGTGTGAGAGCTAATTCAATCAAGGAAACACTGCATGTTGGTGAAGGACATATTGAAGAAGGATCAGCCGAGTGGTTCTTGTGGGAGAACAACTCCATTTGGCTCACTAACTTCACACACCATCAGGCTTCCAAGCAGCTCTCAAGGAAGCTCAGTTTTCACACTCTATGCTTAGTGCCCTTTGTGTGCTAGACTGAAATGAAGCTTGGAGAGCATCACACAGAAATGAATGCTCCACATGCGGGTTTCACATGCCACCAACTCCACATTCACATTCAATTTCAGGGCCACAGCTGTTTTCAGATAGCCCTCAATGCAAAGGCTCTAGACGCAAATATTGGTGTGAGAGCTAATTCAATCAGGAAACACTGCATGTTGGTGAAGGGCATATTGAAGAAGGATCAGCCGAGTGGTTCTTGTGGGAGAACAACTCCATTTGGCTCACTAACTTCACACACCATCAGGCTTCCAAGCAGCTCTCAAGGAAACTCAGTTTTCACACTCTATGCTTAGTGTCCTTTGAGTGCATTATCTAGGAATGACCTGGTAGAGCATCCACACAAACGAATGCTCCACATGCTGGTTTCACATGCCACCAACTCCACATTCACAGGCAACTTCAGCGCCACAGCCGTTTTCAGATAGCCCTCAATGCAAAGGCTCTAGACGCAAATATTGGTGTGAGAGCTAATTCAATCAAGGAAACACTGCATGTTGGTGAAGGGCATATTGAAGAAGGATCAGCC
The DNA here is from genome assembly GCF_030435755.1 of Ochotona princeps. Lineage (NCBI taxonomy): Eukaryota > Metazoa > Chordata > Mammalia > Lagomorpha > Ochotonidae > Ochotona > Ochotona princeps. Next base: position 5,511 of record NW_026698505.1, read on the forward strand.
GAGTGGTTCTTGTGGGAGAACAACTCCATTTGGCTCACTAACGTCACACACCATCAGGCTTCCAAGCAGCTCTCAAGGAAACTCAGTTTTCACACTCTATGCTTAGTGCCCTTTGTGTGCCTAGGACTGAAATGAAGCTTGGTCAGCATCCCACAGAAACGAATGCTCCACATGCGGGTTTCACATGCCACCAACTCCACATTCACAGGCAACTTCAGCGCCACAGCCGTTTTCAGATAGCCCTCAATGCAAAGGCTCTAGACGCAAATATTGGTGTGAGAGCTAATTCAATCAAGGAAACACTTGCATGTTGGTGAAGGGCATATTGAAGAAGGATCAGCCGAGTGGTTCTTGTGGGAGAACAACTCCATTTGGCTCACTAACTTCACACACCATCAGGCTTCCAAACAGCTCTCAAGGAAACTCAGTTTTCACACTCTATGCTTAGTGCCCTTTGTGTGCCTAGGACTGAAATGAATCTTGGAGAGCATCACACAGAAATGAATGCTCCACATGCGGGTATCACATGCCACCAACTCCACATTCACAGTCAACTTCAGCGCCACAGCCGTTTTCAGATAGCCCTCAATGCAAAGGATCTAGACGCAAATATTGGTGTGAGAGCTAATTCAATCAAGGAAACACTGCATGTTGGTGAAGGGCATATTGAAGAAGGATCAGCCGAGTGGTTCTTGTGGGAGAACAACTCCATTTGGCTCACTAACTTCACACACCATCAGGCTTCCAAGCAGCTCTCAAGGAAACTCAGTTTTCACACTCTATGCTTAGTGCCCTTTCAGTGCATTTTCTAGGAATGAACCTGGTAGAGCATCCCACACAAACGAATGCTCTACATGCGGGTTTCACATGCCACCAACTCCACATTCACAGGCAACTTCAGCGCCACAGCCGTTTTCAGATAGCCCTCAATGCAAAGGCTCTAGACGCAAATATTGGTGTGAGAGCTAATTCAATCAAGGAAACACTGCATGTTGGTGAAGGGCATATTGAAGAAGGATCAGCCGAGTGGTTCTTGTGGGAGAACAACTCCATTTGGCTCACTAACTTCACACACCATCAGGCTTCCAAGCAGCTCTCAAGGAAACTCAGTTTTCACACTCTATGCTTAGTGCCCTTTGTGTGCCTAGGACTGAAATGAAGCTTGGTAGAGCATCCCACACAAACTAATGCTCCACATGCGGGTTTCACATGCCACCAACTCCACATTCACAGTCAACTTCAGCGCCACAGCCGTTTTCAGATAGCCCTCAATGCAAAGGCTCTAGACGCAAATATTGGTGTGAGAGCTAATTCAATCAAGGAAACACTGCATGTTGGTGAAGGGCATATTGAAGAAGGATCAGCCGAGTGGTTCTTGTGGGAGAACAACTCCATTTGGCTCACTAACTTCACACACCATCAAGCTTCCAAGCAGCTCTCAAGGAAACTCAGTTTTCACACTCTATGCTTAGTGCCCTTTTTGTGCCTAGGACTGAAATGAAGCTTGGTCAGCATCCCACACAAACGCATGCTCCACATGCGGGTTTCACATGCCACCAACTCCACATTCACAGGCAACTTCAGCACCACAGCCGTTTCAGATAGCCCTCAATGCAAAGCTCTAGACGCAAATATTGGTGTGAGAGCTAATTCAATCAAGGAAACACTGCATGTTGGTGAAGGACATATTGAAGAAGAATCAGCCGAGTGGTTCTTGTGGGAGAACAACTCCATTTGGCTCACTAACTTCACACACCATCAGGCTTCAAGCAGCTCTCAAGGAAACTCAGTTTTCACACTCTATGCTTAGTGCCCTTTGTGTGCCTAGGACTGAAATGAACCTGGTAGAGCATCCCACACAAACGAATGCTCCACATGCGTGTTTCACATGCCACCAACTCCACATTCACAGGCAACTTCAGCGCCACAGTCGTTTTCAGATAGCCCTCAATGCAAAGGCTCTAGACGCAAATATTGGTGTGAGAGCTAATTCAATCAAGGAAACACTGCATGTTGGTGAAGGGCATATTGAAGAAGGATCAGCCGAGTGGTTCTTGTGGGAGAACAACTCCATTTGGCTCACTAACTTCACACACCTTCAGGCTTCCAAGCAGCTCGCAAGGAAACTCAGTTTTCACACTCTATGCTTAGTGCCCTTTGAGTGCCTAAGACTGAAATGAAGCTTGTAGAGCATCCCACATAAACGAATGCTCCACATGCGGGTTTCACATGCCACCAACTCCACATTCACAGGCAACTTCAGCGCCACAGCCGTTTTCAGATAGCCCTCAATGCAAAGGCTCTAGACGCAAATATTGGTGTGAGAGCTAATTCAATCAAGGAAACACTGCATGTTGGTGAAGGGCATGTTGAAGAAGGATCAGCCGAGTGGTTCTTGTGGGAGAACAACTCCATTTGGCTCACTAACTTCACACACCATCAGGCTTCCAAGCAGCTCTCAAGGAAACTCAGTTTTCACACTCTATGCTTAGTGCCCTTTGTGTGCCTAGGACTGAAATGAATCTTGGAGAGCATCACACAGAAATGAATGCTCCACATGCGGGTATCACATGCCACCAACTCCACATTCACAGTCAACTTCAGCGCCACAGCCGTTTTCAGATAGCCCTCAATGCAAAGGCTCTAGACGCAAATATTGGTGTGAGAGCTAATTCAATCAAGGAAACACTGCATGTTGGTGAAGGGCATATTGAAGAAGGATCAGCCGAGTGGTTCTTGAGGGAGAACAACTCCATTTGGCTCACTAACTTCACACACCATCAGGCTTCCAAGCAGCTCTCAAGGAAACTCAGTTTTCACACTCTATGCTTAGTGCCCTTTGTGTGCCTAGGACTGAAATGAAGCTTGGTCAGCATCCCACACAAACGCATGCTCCACATGCGGGTTTCACATGCCACCAACTCCACATTCACAGGCAACTTCAGCACCACAGCCGTTTTCAGATAGCCCTCAATGCAAAGGCTCTAGACGCAAATATTGGTGTGAGAGCTAATTCAATCAAGGAAACACTGCATGTTGGTGAAGGGCATATTGAAGAAGGATCAGCTGAGTGTTCTTGTGGGAGAACAACTCCATTTGGCTGACTAACTTCACACACCATCAGGCTTCCAAGCAGCTCTCAAGGAAACTCAGGTTTCACACTCTATGCTTAGTGCCCTTTGAGTGCCTAGGACTGAAATGAAGCTTGGTCAGCATCCCACACAAACGAATGCTCCACATGCGGGTTTCACATGCCACCAACTCCACATTCACAGGCAACTTCAGCGCCACAGCCGTTTTCAGATAGCCCTCAATGCAAAGGCTCTAGACGCAAATATTGGTGTGAGAGCTAATTCAATCAAGGAAACAATGCATGTTGGTGAAGGGCATATTGAAGAAGAATCAGCCGAATGGTTCTTGTGGGAGAACAACTCCATTTGGCTCACTAACTTCACACACCATCAGGCTTCCAAGCAGCTCTCAAGGAAACTCATTTTTCACACTCTATGCTTAGTGCCCTTTGTGTGCCTAGGACTGAAATGAACCTGGTAGAGCATCCCACACAAACGAATGCTCCACATGCGGGTTTCACATGCCACCAACTCCACATTCACAGCAACTTCAGCGCCACAGTCGTTTTCAGATAGCCCTCAATGCAATGGCTCTAGACGCAAATATTGGTGTGAGAGCTAATTCAATCAAGGAAACACTGCATGTTGGTGAAGGGCATATTGAAGAAGGATCAGCTGAGTGTTCTTGTGGGAGAACAACTCCATTTGGCTCACTAACTTCACACACCATCAGGCTTCCAAGCAGCTCTCAAGGAAACTCAGGTTTCACACTCTATGCTTAGTGCCCTTTGTGTGCCTAGGACTGAAATGAAGCTTGGTCAGCATCCCACACAAACGAATGCTCCACATGCGGGTTTCACATGCCACCAACTCCACATTCACAGGCAACTTCAGCGCCACAGCCGTTTTCAGATAGCCCTCAATGCAAAGGCTCTAGACGCAAATATTGGTGTGAGAGCTAATTCAATCAAGGAAACACTGCATGTTGGTGAAGGGCATATTGAAGAAGGATCAGCCGAGTGGTTCTTGTGGGAGAACAACTCCATTTGGCTCACTAACTTCACACACCATCAGGCTTCCAAGCAGCTCTCAAGGAAACTCAGTTTTCACACTCTATGCTTAGTGTTCTTTGTGTGCCTAGGACTGAAATGAAGCTTGGAAGAGCATCCCACACAAACGAATGCTCCACATGCGGGTTTCACATGCCACCAACTCCACATTCACAGTCAACTTCAGCGCCACAGCCGTTTTCAGATAGCCCTCAATGCAAAGGCTCTAGACGCAAATATTGGTGTGAGAGCTAATTCAATCAAGGAAACACTGCATGTTGGTGAAGGGCATATTGAAGAAGAATCAGCCGAATGGTTCTTGTGGGAGAACAACTCCATTTGGCTCACTAACTTCACACACCATCAGGCTTCCAAGCAGCTCTCAAGGAAACTCAGTTTTCACACTCTATGCTTAGTGTCCTTTGAGTGCATTATCTAGGAATGAACCTGGTAGAGCATCCCACACAAACGAATGCTCCACATGCGGGTTTCACATGCCACCAACTCCACATTCACAGGCAACTTCAGCGCCACAGCCGTTTTCAGATAGCCCTCAATGCAAAGGCTCTAGACGCAAATATTGGTGTGAGAGCTAATTCAATCAAGGAAACACTGCATGTTGGTGAAGGGCATATTGAAGAAGGATCAGCCGAGTGGTTCTTGTGGGAGAACAACTCATTTGGCTCACTAACTTCACACACCATCAGGCTTCCAAGCAGCTCTCAAGGAAACTCAGTTTTCACACTCTATGTTTAGTGCTCTTTGAGTGCCTAGGACTGAAATGAAGCTTGGTCAGCATCCCACACAAACAAATGCTCCACATGCGGGTTTCACATGCCACCAACTCCACATTCACAGGCAACTTCAGCGCCACAGCCGTTTTCAGATAGCCCTCAATGCAAAGGCTCTAGACGCAAATATTGGTGTGAGAGCTAATTCAATCAAGGAAACACTGCATGTTGGTGAAGGGCATATTGAAGAAGGATCAGCCGAGTGGTTCTTGTGGGAGAACAACTCCATTTGGCTCACTAACTTCACACACCATCAGGCTTCCAAGCAGCTCTCAAGGAAACTCAGTTTTCACACTCTATGCTTAGTGTTCTTTGTGTGCCTAGGACTGAAATGAAGCTTGGAAGAGCATCCACAGAAACGAATGCTCCACATGCGGGTTTCACATGCCACCAACTCCACATTCACAGGCAACTTCAGCGCCACAGCCGTTTTCAGATAGCCCTCAATGCAAAGGCTCTAGACGCAAATATTGGTGTGAGAGCTAATTCAATCAAGGAAACACTGCATGTTGGTGAAGGGCATATTGAAGAAGGATCAGCCGAGTGGTTCTTGTGGGAGAACAACTCCATTTGGCTCACTAACTTCACACACCATCAAGCTTCCAAGCAGCTCTCAAGGAAACTCAGTTTTCACACTCTATGCTTAGTGCCCTTTGTGTGCCTAGGACTGAAATGAAGCTTGGTCAGCATCCCACACAAACGCATGCTCCACATGCGGGTTTCACATGCCACCAACTCCACATTCACAGGCAACTTCAGCACCACAGCCGTTTTCAGATAGCCCTCAATGCAAAGGCTCTAGACGCAAATATTGGTGTGAGAGCTAATTCAATCAAGGAAACACTGCATGTTGGTGAAGGGCATATTGAAGAAGAATCAGCCGAATGGTTCTTGTGGGAGAACAACTCCATTTGGCTCACTAACTTCACACACCATCAGGCTTCCAAGCAGCTCTCAAGGAAACTCAGTTTTCACACTCTATGCTTAGTGCCCTTTGTGTGCCTAGGACTGAAATGAACCTGGTAGAGCATCCCACACAAACGAATGCTCCACATGCGGGTTTCACATGCCACCAACTCCACATTCACAGGCAACTTCAGCGCCACAGTCGTTTTCAGATAGCCCTCAATGCAAAGGCTCTAGACGCAAATATTGGTGTGAGAGCTAATTCAATCAAGGAAACACTGCATGTTGGTGAAGGGCATATTGAAGAAGGATCAGCCGAGTGGTTCTTGTGGGAGAACAACTCCATTTGGCTCACTAACTTCACACACCTTCAGGCTTCCAAGCAGCTCGCAAGGAAACTCAGTTTTCACACTCTATGCTTAGTGCCCTTTGAGTGCCTAATACTGAAATGAAGCTTGTAGAGCATCCCACATAAACGAATGCTCCACATGCGGGTTTCACATGCCACCAACTCCACATTCACAGGCAACTTCAGCGCCACAGCCGTTTTCAGATAGCCCTCAATGCAAAGGCTCTAGACGCAAATATTGGTGTGAGAGCTAATTCAATCAAGGAAACACTGCATGTTGGTGAAGGGCATATTGAAGAAGGATCAGCCGAGTGGTTCTTGTGGGAGAACAACTCCATTTGGCTCACTAACTTCACACACCATCAGGCTTCCAAGCAGCTCTCAAGGAAACTCAGTTTTCACACTCTATGCTTAGTGCCCTTTGTGTGCCTAGGACTGAAATGAAGCTTGGTCAGCATCCCACACAAACGCATGCTCCACATGCGGGTTTCACATGCCACCAACTCCACATTCACAGGCAACTTCAGCACCACAGCCGTTTTCAGATAGCCCTCAATGCAAAGGCTCTAGACGCAAATATTGGTGTGAGAGCTAATTCAATCAAGGAAACACTGCATGTTGGTGAAGGGCATATTGAAGAAGGATCAGCTGAGTGTTCTTGTGGGAGAACAACTCCATTTGGCTGACTAACTTCACACACCATCAGGCTTCCAAGCAGCTCTCAAGGAAACTCAGGTTTCACACTCTATGCTTAGTGCCCTTTGAGTGCCTAGGACTGAAATGAAGCTTGGTCAGCATCCCACACAAACGAATGCTCCACATGCGGGTTTCACATGCCACCAACTCCACATTCACAGGCAACTTCAGCGCCACAGCCGTTTTCAGATAGCCCTCAATGCAAAGGCTCTAGACGCAAATATTGGTGTGAGAGCTAATTCAATCAAGGAAACACTGCATGTTGGTGAAGGGGGGCATATTGAAGAAGAATCAGCCGAATGGTTCTTGTGGGAGAACAACTCCATTTGGCTCACTAACTTCACACACCATCAGGCTTCCAAGCAGCTCTCAAGGAAACTCATTTTTCACACTCTATGCTTAGTGCCCTTTGTGTGCCTAGGACTGAAATGAACCTGGTAGAGCATCCCACACAAACGAATGCTCCACATGCGGGTTTCACATGCCACCAACTCCACATTCACAGGCAACTTCAGCGCCACAGTCGTTTTCAGATAGCCCTCAATGCAATGGCTCTAGACGCAAATATTGGTGTGAGAGCTAATTCAATCAAGGAAACACTGCATGTTGGTGAAGGGCATATTGAAGAAGGATCAGCTGAGTGTTCTTGTGGGAGAACAACTCCATTTGGCTGACTAACTTCACACACCATCAGGCTTCCAAGCAGCTCTCAAGGAAACTCAGGTTTCACACTCTATGCTTAGTGCCCTTTGAGTGCCTAGGACTGAAATGAAGCTTGGTCAGCATCCCACACAAACGAATGCTCCACATGCGGGTTTCACATGCCACCAACTCCACATTCACAGGCAACTTCAGCGCCACAGCCGTTTTCAGATAGCCCTCAATGCAAAGGCTCTAGACGCAAATATTGGTGTGAGAGCTAATTCAATCAAGGAAACACTGCATGTTGGTGAAGGGCATATTGAAGAAGGATCAGCCGAGTGGTTCTTGTGGGAGAACAACTCCATTTGGCTCACTAACTTCACACACCATCAGGCTTCCAAACAGCTCTCAAGGAAACTCAGTTTTCACACTCTATGCTTAGTGCCCTATGAGTGCCTAATACTGAAATGAAGCTTGGAGAGCATCACACAGAAATGAATGCTTCACATGCGGGTTTCACATGCCACCAACTCCACATTCACAGGCAACTTCAGCGCCACAGCCGTTTTCAGATAGCCCTCAATGCAAAGGCTCTAGACGCAAATATTGGTGTGAGAGCTAATTCAATCAAGGAAACACTGCATGTTGGTGAAGGGCATATTGAAGAAGGATCAGCCGAGTGGTTCTTGTGGGAGAACAACTCCATTTGGCTCACTAACTTCACACACCATCAGGCTTCCAAGCAACTCTCAAGGAAACTCAGTTTTCACACTCTATGCTTAGTGCCCTTTGTGTGCCTAGGACTGAAATGAAGCTTGGTCAGCATCCCACAGAAACGAATGCTCCACATGCGGGTTTCACATGCCACCAACTCCACATTCACAGGCAACTTCAGCGCCACAGCCGTTTTCAGATAGCCCTCAATGCAAAGGCTCTAGACGCAAATATTGGTGTGAGAGCTAATTCAATCAAGGAAACACTGCATGTTGGTGAAGGGCATATTGAAGAAGGATCAGCCGAGTGGTTCTTGTGGGAGAACAACTCCATTTGGCTCACTAACTTCACACACCATCAGGCTTCCAAGCAGCTCTCAAGGAAACTCAGGTTTCACACTCTATGCTTAGTGCCCTTTGAGTGCCTAGGACTGAAATGAAGCTTGGTCAGCATCCCACACAAACGAATGCTCCACATGCGGGTTTCACATGCCACCAACTCCACATTCACAGGCAACTTCAGCGCCACAGCCGTTTTCAGATAGCCCTCAATGCAAAGGCTCTAGACGCAAATATTGGTGTGAGAGCTAATTCAATCAAGGAAACACTGCATGTTGGTGAAGGGCATATTGAAGAAGGATCAGCCGAATGGTTCTTGTGGGAGAACAACTCCATTTGGCTCACTAACTTCACACACCATCAGGCTTCCAAGCAGCTCTCAAGGAAACTCATTTTTCACACTCTATGCTTAGTGCCCTTTGTGTGCCTAGGACTGAAATGAACCTGGTAGAGCATCCCACACAAACGAATGCTCCACATGCGGGTTTCACATGCCACCAACTCCACATTCACAGGCAACTTCAGCACCACAGCCGTTTTCAGATAGCCCTCAATGCAAAGGCTCTAGACGCAAATATTGGTGTGAGAGCTAATTCAATCAAGGAAACACTGCATGTTGGTGAAGGGCATATTGAAGAAGGATCAGCTGAGTGTTCTTGTGGGAGAACAACTCCATTTGGCTGACTAACTTCACACACCATCAGGCTTCCAAGCAGCTCTCAAGGAAACTCAGGTTTCACACTCTATGCTTAGTGCCCTTTGAGTGCCTAGGACTGAAATGAAGCTTGGTCAGCATCCCACACAAACGAATGCTCCACATGCGGGTTTCACATGCCACCAACTCCACATTCACAGGCAACTTCAGCGCCACAGCCGTTTTCAGATAGCCCTCAATGCAAAGGCTCTAGACGCAAATATTGGTGTGAGAGCTAATTCAATCAAGGAAACACTGCATGTTGGTGAAGGGCATATTGAAGAAGAATCAGCCGAATGGTTCTTGTGGGAGAACAACTCCATTTGGCTCACTAACTTCACACACCATCAGGCTTCCAAGCAGCTCTCAAGGAAACTCATTTTTCACACTCTATGCTTAGTGCCCTTTGTGTGCCTAGGACTGAAATGAACCTGGTAGAGCATCCCACACAAACGAATGCTCCACATGCGGGTTTCACATGCCACCAACTCCACATTCACAGGCAACTTCAGCGCCACAGTCGTTTTCAGATAGCCCTCAATGCAATGGCTCTAGACGCAAATATTGGTGTGAGAGCTAATTCAATCAAGGAAACACTGCATGTTGGTGAAGGGCATATTGAAGAAGGATCAGCTGAGTGTTCTTGTGGGAGAACAACTCCATTTGGCTGACTAACTTCACACACCATCAGGCTTCCAAGCAGCTCTCAAGGAAACTCAGGTTTCACACTCTATGCTTAGTGCCCTTTGAGTGCCTAGGACTGAAATGAAGCTTGGTCAGCATCCCACACAAACGAATGCTCCACATGCGGGTTTCACATGCCACCAACTCCACATTCACAGGCAACTTCAGCGCCACAGCCGTTTTCAGATAGCCCTCAATGCAAAGGCTCTAGACGCAAATATTGGTGTGAGAGCTAATTCAATCAAGGAAACACTGCATGTTGGTGAAGGGCATATTGAAGAAGGATCAGCCGAGTGGTTCTTGTGGGAGAACAACTCCATTTGGCTCACTAACTTCACACACCATCAGGCTTCCAAACAGCTCTCAAGGAAACTCAGTTTTCACACTCTATGCTTAGTGCTCTATGAGTGCCTAATACTGAAATGAAGCTTGGAGAGCATCACACAGAAATGAATGCTTCACATGCGGGTTTCACATGCCACCAACTCCACATTCACAGGCAACTTCAGCGCCACAGCCGTTTTCAGATAGCCCTCAATGCAAAGGCTCTAGACGCAAATATTGGTGTGAGAGCTAATTCAATCAAGGAAACACTGCATGTTGGTGAAGGGCATATTGAAGAAGGATCAGCCGAGTGGTTCTTGTGGGAGAACAACTCCATTTGGCTCACTAACTTCACACACCATCAGGCTTCCAAGCAACTCTCAAGGAAACTCAGTTTTCACACTCTATGCTTAGTGCCCTTTGTGTGCCTAGGACTGAAATGAAGCTTGGTCAGCATCCCACAGAAACGAATGCTCCACATGCGGGTTTCACATGCCACCAACTCCACATTCACAGGCAACTTCAGCGCCACAGCCGTTTTCAGATAGCCCTCAATGCAAAGGCTCTAGACGCAAATATTGGTGTGAGAGCTAATTCAATCAAGGAAACACTGCATGTTGGTGAAGGGGCATATTGAAGAAGGATCAGCCGAGTGGTTCTTGTGGGAGAACAACTCCATTTGGCTCACTAACTTCACACACCATCAGGCTTCCAAGCAGCTCTCAAGGAAACTCAGTTTTCACACTCTATGCTTAGTGCCCTTTGTGTGCCTAGGACTGAAATGAATCTTGGAGAGCATCACACAGACTAACGAATGCTCCACATGCGGGTTTCACATGCCACCAACTCCACATTCACAGGCAACTTCAGCGCCACAGCCGTTTTCAGATAGCCCTCAATGCAAAGGCTCTAGACGCAAATATTGGTGTGAGAGCTAATTCAATCAAGGAAACACTGCATGTTGGTGAAGGGCATATTGAAGAAGGATCAGCCGAGTGGTTCTTGTGGGAGAACAACTCCATTTGGCTCACTAACTTCACACACCATCAGGCTTCCAAGCAGCTCTCAAGGAAACTCAGGTTTCACACTCTATGCTTAGTGCCCTTTGAGTGCCTAGGACTGAAATGAAGCTTGGTCAGCATCCCACACAAACGAATGCTCCACATGCGGGTTTCACATGCCACCAACTCCACATTCACAGGCAACTTCAGCGCCACAGCCGTTTTCAGATAGCCCTCAATGCAAAGGCTCTAGACGCAAATATTGGTGTGAGAGCTAATTCAATCAAGGAAACACTGCATGTTGGTGAAGGGCATATTGAAGAAGAATCAGCCGAATGGTTCTTGTGGGAGAACAACTCCATTTGGCTCACTAACTTCACACACCATCAGGCTTCCAAGCAGCTCTCAAGGAAACTCATTTTTCACACTCTATGCTTAGTGCCCTTTGTGTGCCTAGGACTGAAATGAACCTGGTAGAGCATCCCACACAAACGAATGCTCCACATGCGGGTTTCACATGCCACCAACTCCACATTCACAGGCAACTTCAGCGCCACAGTCGTTTTCAGATAGCCCTCAATGCAATGGCTCTAGACGCAAATATTGGTGTGAGAGCTAATTCAATCAAGGAAACACTGCATGTTGGTGAAGGGCATATTGAAGAAGGATCAGCTGAGTGTTCTTGTGGGAGAACAACTCCATTTGGCTGACTAACTTCACACACCATCAGGCTTCCAAGCAGCTCTCAAGGAAACTCAGGTTTCACACTCTATGCTTAGTGCCCTTTGAGTGCCTAGGACTGAAATGAAGCTTGGTCAGCATCCCACACAAACGAATGCTCCACATGCGGGTTTCACATGCCACCAACTCCACATTCACAGGCAACTTCAGCGCCACAGCCGTTTTCAGATAGCCCTCAATGCAAAGGCTCTAGACGCAAATATTGGTGTGAGAGCTAATTCAATCAAGGAAACACTGCATGTTGGTGAAGGGCATATTGAAGAAGGATCAGCCGAGTGGTTCTTGTGGGAGAACAACTCCATTTGGCTCACTAACTTCACACACCATCAGGCTTCCAAACAGCTCTCAAGGAAACTCAGTTTTCACACTCTATGCTTAGTGCCCTATGAGTGCCTAATACTGAAATGAAGCTTGGAGAGCATCACACAGAAATGAATGCTTCACATGCGGGTTTCACATGCCACCAACTCCACATTCACAGGCAACTTCAGCGCCACAGCCGTTTTCAGATAGCCCTCAATGCAAAGGCTCTAGACGCAAATATTGGTGTGAGAGCTAATTCAATCAAGGAAACACTGCATGTTGGTGAAGGGCATATTGAAGAAGGATCAGCCGAGTGGTTCTTGTGGGAGAACAACTCCATTTGGCTCACTAACTTCACACACCATCAGGCTTCCAAGCAGCTCTCAAGGAAACTCAGTTTTCACACTCTATGCTTAGTGCCCTTTGTGTGCCTAGGACTGAAATGAAGCTTGGTCAGCATCCCACAGAAACGAATGCTCCACATGCGGGTTTCACATGCCACCAACTCCTCATTCACAGGCAACTTCAGCGCCACAGCCGTTTTCAGATAGCCCTCAATGCAAAGGCTCTAGACGCAAATATTGGTGTGAGAGCTAATTCAATCAAGGAAACACTGCATGTTGGTGAAGGGCATATTGAAGAAGGATCAGCCGAGTGGTTCTTCTGGGAGAACAACTCCATTTGGCTCACTAACTTCACACACCATCAGGCTTCCAAGCAGCTCTCAAGGAAACTCAGTTTTCACACTCTATGCTTAGTGCCCTTTGTGTGCCTAGGACTGAAATGAATCTTGGAGAGCATCACACAGACGAACGAATGCTCCACATGCGGGTTTCACCACCATGCCACCAACTCCACATTCACAGTCCAACTTCAGCGCCACAGCCGTTTTCAGATAGCCCTCAATGCAAAGGCTCTAGACGCAAATATTGGTGTGAGAGCTAATTCAATCAAGGAAACACTGCATGTTGGTGAAGGGCATATTGAAGAAGGATCAGCCGAGTGGTTCTTGTGGGAGAACAACTCCATTTGGCTCACTAACTTCACACACCATCAGGCTTCCAAGCAGCTCTCAAGGAAACTCAGTTTTCACACTCTATGCTTAGTGCCCTTTGAGTGCATTTTCTAGGAATGAACCTGGTAGAGCATCCCACACAAACGAATGCTCTACATGCGGGTTTCACATGCCACCAACTCCACATTCACAGGCAACTTCAGCGCCACAGCCGTTTTCAGATAGCCCTCAATGCAAAGGCTCTAGACGCAAATATTGGTGTGAGAGCTAATTCAATCAAGGAAACACTGCATGTTGGTGAAGGGCATATTGAAGAAGGATCAGCCGAGTGGTTCTTGTGGGAGAACAACTCCATTTGGCTCACTAACTTCACACACCATCAGGCTTCCAAGCAGCTCTCAAGGAAACTCAGTTTTCACACTCTATGCTTAGTGTTCTTTGTGTGCCTAGGACTGAAATGAAGCTTGGTCAGCATCCCACACAAACGAATTCTCCACATGCGGGTTTCACATGCCACCAACTCCACATTCACAGTCAACTTCAGCGCCACAGCCGTTTTCAGATAGCCCTCAATGCAAAGGCTCTAGACGCAAATATTGGTGTGAGAGCTAATTCAATCAAGGAAACACTGCATGTTGGTGAAGGGCATATTGAAGAAGGATCAGCCGAGTGGTTCTTGTGGGAGAACAACTCCATTTGGCTCACTAACTTCAAGCTCGCAAGGAAACTCAGTTTTCACACTCTATGCTTAGTGCCCTTTGAGTGCCTAAGACTGAAATGAAGCTTGTAGAGCATCCCACATAAACGAATGCTCCACATGCGGGTTTCACATGACACCAACTCCACATTCACAGGCAACTTCAGCGCCACAGCCGTTTTCAGATAGCCCTCAATGCAAAGGCTCTAGACGCAAATATTGGTGTGAGAGCTAATTCAATCAAGGAAACACTGCATGTTGGTGAAGGGCATATTGAAGAAGGATCAGCCGAATGGTTCTTGTGGGAGAACAACTCCATTTGGCTCACTAACTTCACACACCATCAGGCTTCAAGCAGCTCTCAAGGAACTCAGTTTTCACACTCTATGCTTAGTGTCCTTTGAGTGCATTATCTAGGAATGAACCTGGTAGAGCATCCCACACAAACGAATGCTCCACATGCGGGTTTCACATGCCACCAACTCCACATTCACAGGCAACTTCAGCGCCACAGCCGTTTCAGATAGCCCTCAATGCAAAGGCTCTAGACGCAAATATTGGTGTGAGAGCTAATTCAATCAAGGAAACACTGCATGTTGGTGAAGGGCATATTGAAGAAGAATCAGCCGAGTGGTTCTTGTGGGAGAACAACTCCATTTGGCTCACTAACTTCACACACCATCAGGCTTCCAAGCAGCTCTCAAGGAAACTCAGTTTTCACACTCTATGCTTAGTGCTCTTTGAGTGCCGAGGACTGAAATGAAGCTTGGTCAGCATCCCACACAAACGAATGCTCCACATGCGGGTTTCACATGCCCACCAACTCCACATTCACAGGCAACTTCAGCGCCACAGCCGTTTTCAGATAGCCCTCAATGCAAAGGCTCTAGACGCAAATATTGGTGTGAGAGCTAATTCAATCAAGGAAACACTGCATGTTGGTGAAGGGCATATTGAAGAAGGATCAGCCGAGTGGTTCTTGTGGAGAACAACTCCGTTTGGCTCACTAACTTCACACACCATCAAGCTTCCAAGCAGCTCTCAAGGAAACTCAGTTTTCACACTCTATGCTTAGTGCCCTTTGTGTGCCTAGGACTGAAATGAAGCTTGGTCAGCATCCGACACAAACGCATGCTCCACATGCGGGTTTCACATGCCACCAACTCCACATTCACAGGCAACTTCAGCACCACAGCCGTTTCAGATAGCCCTCAATGCAAAGGCTCTAGACGCAAATATTGGTGTGAGAGCTAATTCAATCAAGGAAACACTGCATGTTGGTGAAGGGTATATTGAAGAAGGATCAGCTGAGTGTTCTTGTGGGAGAACAACTCCATTTGGCTGACTAACTTCACACACCATCAGGCTTCCAAGCAGCTCTCAAGGAAACGCAGGTTTCACACTCTATGCTTAGTGCCCTTTGAGTGCCTAGGACTGAAATGAAGCTTGGTCAGCATCCCACACAAACGAATGCTCCACATGCGGGTTTCACATGCCACCAACTCCACATTCACAGGCAACTTCAGCGCCACAGCCGTTTTCAGATAGCCTCAATGCAAAGGCTCTAGACGCAAATATTGGTGTGAGAGCTAATTCAATCAAGGAAACACTGCATGTTGGTGAAGGGCATATTGAAGAAGAATCAGGCCCCCCTCCGAATGGTTCTTGTGGGAGAACAACTCCATTTGGCTCACTAACTTCACACACCATCAGGCTTCCAAGCAGCTCTCAAGGAAACTCAGTTTTCACACTCTATGCTTAGTGCCCTTTGTGTGCCTAGGACTGAAATGAATCTTGGAGAGCATCACACAGACTAACGAATGCTCCACATGCGGTTTCACATGCCACCAACTCCACATTCACAGGCAACTTCAGCGCCACAGCCGTTTTCAGATAGCCCTCAATGCAAAGGCTCTAGACGCAAATATTGGTGTGAGAGCTAATTCAATCAAGGAAACACTGCATGTTGGTGAAGGGCATATTGAAGAAGGATCAGCCGAGTGGTTCTTGTGGGAGAACAACTCCATTTGGCTCACTAACTTCACACACCATCAGGCTTCCAAGCAGCTCTCAAGGAAACTCAGGTTTCACACTCTATGCTTAGTGCCCTTTGAGTGCCTAGGACTGAAATGAAGCTTGGTCAGCATCCCACACAAACGAATGCTCCACATGCGGGTTTCACATGCCACCAACTCCACATTCACAGGCAACTTCAGCGCCACAGCCGTTTTCAGATAGCCCTCAATGCAAAGGCTCTAGACGCAAATATTGGTGTGAGAGCTAATTCAATCAAGGAAACACTGCATGTTGGTGAAGGGCATATTGAAGAAGAATCAGCCGAATGGTTCTTGTGGAGAACAACTCCATTTGGCTCACTAACTTCACACACCATCAGGCTTCCAAGCAGCTCTCAAGGAAACTCATTTTTCACACTCTATGCTTAGTGCCCTTTGTGTGCCTAGGACTGAAATGAACCTGGTAGAGCATCCCACACAAACGAATGCTCCACATGCGGGTTTCACATGCCACCAACTCCACATTCACAGGCAACTTCAGCGCCACAGTCGTTTTCAGATAGCCCTCAATGCAATGGCTCTAGACGCAAATATTGGTGTGAGAGCTAATTCAATCAAGGAAACACTGCATGTTGGTGAAGGGCATATTGAAGAAGGATCAGCTGAGTGTTCTTGTGGGAGAACAACTCCATTTGGCTGACTAACTTCACACACCATCAGGCTTCCAAGCAGCTCTCAAGGAAACTCAGGTTTCACACTCTATGCTTAGTGCCCTTTGAGTGCCTAGGACTGAAATGAAGCTTGGTCAGCATCCCACACAAACGAATGCTCCACATGCGGGTTTCACATGCCACCAACTCCACATTCACAGGCAACTTCAGCGCCACAGCCGTTTTCAGATAGCCCTCAATGCAAAGGCTCTAGACGCAAATATTGGTGTGAGAGCTAATTCAATCAAGGAAACACTGCATGTTGGTGAAGGGCATATTGAAGAAGGATCAGCCGAGTGGTTCTTGTGGGAGAACAACTCCATTTGGCTCACTCAACTTCACACACCATCAGGCTTCCAAACAGCTCTCAAGGAAACTCAGTTTTCACACTCTATGCTTAGTGCCCTATGAGTGCCTAATACTGAAATGAAGCTTGGAGAGCATCACACAGAAATGAATGCTTCACATGCGGGTTTCACATGCCACCAACTCCACATTCACAGGCAACTTCAGCGCCACAGCCGTTTTCAGATAGCCCTCAATGCAAAGGCTCTAGACGCAAATATTGGTGTGAGAGCTAATTCAATCAAGGAAACACTGCATGTTGGTGAAGGGCATATTGAAGAAGGATCAGCCGAGTGGTTCTTGTGGGAGAACAACTCCATTTGGCTCACTAACTTCACACACCATCAGGCTTCCAAGCAGCTCTCAAGGAAACTCAGTTTTCACACTCTATGCTTAGTGCCCTTTGTGTGCCTAGGACTGAAATGAAGCTTGGTCAGCATCCCACAGAAACGAATGCTCCACATGCGGGTTTCACATGCCACCAACTCCTCATTCACAGGCAACTTCAGCGCCACAGCCGTTTTCAGATAGCCCTCAATGCAAAGGCTCTAGACGCAAATATTGGTGTGAGAGCTAATTCAATCAAGGAACACTGCATGTTGGTGAAGGCATATTGAAGAAGGATCAGCCGAGTGGTTCTTCTGGGAGAACAACTCCATTTGGCTCACTAACTTCACACACCATCAGGCTTCCAAGCAGCTCTCAAGGAAACTCAGTTTCACACTCTATGCTTAGTGCCCTTTGTGTGCCTAGGACTGAAATGAATCTTGGAGAGCATCACACAGACGAACGAATGCTCCACATGCGGGTTTCACATGCCACCAACTCCACATTCACAGTCAACTTCAGCGCCACAGCCGTTTTCAGATAGCCCTCAATGCAAAGGCTCTAGACGCAAATATTGGTGTGAGAGCTAATTCAATCAAGGAAACACTGCATGTTGGTGAAGGGCATATTGAAGAAGGATCAGCCGAGTGGTTCTTGTGGGAGAACAACTCCATTTGGCTCACTAACTTCACACACCATCAGGCTTCCAAGCAGCTCTCAAGGAAACTCAGTTTCACACTCTATGCTTAGTGCCCTTTGAGTGCATTTTCTAGGAATGAACCTGGTAGAGCATCCCACACAAACGAATGCTCTACATGCGGGTTTCACATGCCACCAACTCCACATTCACAGGCAACTTCAGCGCCACAGCCGTTTTCAGATAGCCCTCAATGCAAAGGCTCTAGACGCAAATATTGGTGTGAGAGCTAATTCAATCAAGGAAACACTGCATGTGGTGAAGGGCATATTGAAGAAGGATCAGCCGAGTGGTTTCTTGTGGGAGAACAACTCCATTTGGCTCACTAACTTCACACACCATCAGGCTTCCAAGCAGCTCTCAAGGAAACTCAGTTTTCACACTCTATGCTTAGTGTTCTTTGTGTGCCTAGGACTGAAATGAAGCTTGGTCAGCATCCCACACAAACGAATTCTCCACATGCGGGTTTCACATGCCACCAACTCCACATTCACAGTCAACTTCAGCGCCACAGCCGTTTTCAGATAGCCCTCAATGCAAAGGCTCTAGACGCAAATATTGGTGTGAGAGCTAATTCAATCAAGGAAACACTGCATGTTGGTGAAGGGCATATTGAAGAAGATCAGCCGAGTGGTTCTTGTGGGAGAACAACTCCATTTGGCTCACTAACTTCACACACCATCAAGCTTCCAAGCAGCTCGCAAGGAAACTCAGTTTTCACACTCTATGCTTAGTGCCCTTTGAGTGCCTAAGACTGAAATGAAGCTTGTAGAGCATCCCACATAAACGAATGCTCCACATGCGGGTTTCACATGACACCAACTCCACATTCACAGGCAACTTCAGCGCCACAGCCGTTTTCAGATAGCCCTCAATGCAAAGGCTCTAGACGCAAATATTGGTGTGAGAGCTAATTCAATCAAGGAAACACTGCATGTTGGTGAAGGGCATATTGAAGAAGGATCAGCCGAATGGTTCTTGTGGGAGAACAACTCCATTTGGCTCACTAACTTCACACACCATCAGGCTTCCAAGCAGCTCTCAAGGAAACTCAGTTTTCACACTCTATGCTTAGTGTCCTTTGAGTGCATTATCTAGGAATGAACCTGTAGAGCATCCACACAAACGAATGCTCCACATGCGGGTTTCACATGCCACCAACTCCACATTCACAGGCAACTTCAGCGCCACAGCCGTTTTCAGATAGCCTCAATGCAAAGGCTCTAGACGCAAATATTGGTGTGAGAGCTAATTCAATCAAGGAAACACTGCATGTTGGTGAAGGGCATATTGAAGAAGAATCAGCCGAGTGGTTCTTGTGGGAGAACAACTCCATTTGGCTCACTAACTTCACACACCATCAGGCTTCCAAGCAGCTCTCAAGGAAACTCAGTTTTCACACTCTATGCTTAATAGTGCTCTTTGAGTGCCGAGGACTGAAATGAAGCTTGGTCAGCATCCCACACAAACGAATGCTCCACATGCGGGTTTCACATGCCACCAACTCCACATTCACAGGCAACTTCAGCGCCACAGCCGTTTTCAGATAGCCCTCAATGCAAAGGCTCTAGACGCAAATATTGGTGTGAGAGCTAATTCAATCAAGGAAACACTGCATGTTGGTGAAGGGCATATTGAAGAAGGATCAGCCGAGTGGTTCTTGTGGGAGAACAACTCCGTTTGGCTCACTAACTTCACACACCATCAAGCTTCCAAGCAGCTCTCAAGGAAACTCAGTTTTCACACTCTATGCTTAGTGCCCTTTGTGTGCCTAGGACTGAAATGAAGCTTGGTCAGCATCCGACACAAACGCATGCTCCACATGCGGGTTTCACATGCCACCAACTCCACATTCACAGGCAACTTCAGCGCCACAGCCGTTTTCAGATAGCCCTCAATGCAAAGGCTCTAGACGCAAATATTGGTGTGAGAGCTAATTCAATCAAGGAAACACTGCATGTTGGTGAAGGGTATATTGAAGAAGGATCAGCTGAGTGTTCTTGTGGGAGAACAACTCCATTTGGCTGACTAACTTCACACACCATCAGGCTTCCAAGCAGCTCTCAAGGAAACGCAGGTTTCACACTCTATGCTTAGTGCCCTTTGAGTGCCTAGGACTGAAATGAAGCTTGGTCAGCATCCCACACAAACGAATGCTCCACATGCGGGTTTCACATGCCACCAACTCCACATTCACAGGCAACTTCAGCGCCACAGCCGTTTTCAGATAGCCCTCAATGCAAAGGCTCTAGACGCAAATATTGGTGTGAGAGCTAATTCAATCAAGGAAACACTGCATGTTGGTGAAGGGCATATTGAAGAAGAATCAGCCGAATGGTTCTTGTGGGAGAACAACTCCATTTGGCTCACTAACTTCACACACCATCAGGCTTCCAAGCAGCTCTCAAGGAAACTCAGTTTTCACACTCTATGCTTAGTGCCCTTTGTGTGCCTAGGACTGAAATGAACCTGGTAGAGCATCCCACACAAACGAATGCTCCACATGCGGGTTTCACATGCCACCAACTCCACATTCACAGGCAACTTCAGCGCCACAGTCGTTTTCAGATAGCCCTCAATGCAATGGCTCTAGACGCAAATATTGGTGTGAGAGCTAATTCAATCAAGGAAACACTGCATGTTGGTGAAGGGCATATTGAAGAAGGAACAGCCGAGTGGTTCTTGTGGGAGAACAACTCCATTTGGCTCACTAACTTTACACACCATCAGGCTTCCAAGCAGCTCTCAAGGAAACTCAGGTTTCACACTCTATGCTTAGTGCCCTTTGAGTGCCTAGGACTGAAATGAAGCTTGGTCAGCATCCCACCCAAACGAATGCTCCACATGCGGGTTTCACATGCCACCAACTCCACATTCACAGGCAACTTCAGCGCCACAGCCGTTTTCAGATAGCCCTCAATGCAAAGGCTCTAGACGCAAATATTGGTGTGAGAGCTAATTCAATCAAGGAAACACTGCATGTTGGTGAAGGGCATATTGAAGAAGAATCAGCCGAATGGTTCTTGTGGGAGAACAACTCCATTTGGCTCACTAACTTCACACACCATCAGGCTTCCAAGCAGCTCTCAAGGAAACTCAGTTTTCACACTCTATGCTTAGTGCTCTTTGAGTGCCGAGGACTGAAATGAAGCTTGGTCAGCATCCCACACAAACGAATGCTCCACATGCGGGTTTCACATGCCACCAACTCCACATTCACAGGCAACTTCAGCGCCACAGCCGTTTTCAGATAGCCCTCAATGCAAAGGCTCTAGACGCAAATATTGGTGTGAGAGCTAATTCAATCAAGGAAACACTGCATGTTGGTGAAGGGCATATTAAAGAAGGATCAGCCGAGTGGTTCTTGTGGGAGAACAACTCTGTTTGGCTCACTAACTTCACACACCATCAAGCTTCCAAGCAGCTCTCAAGGAAACTCAGTTTTCACACTCTATGCTTAGTGCCCTTTGTGTGCCTAGGACTGAAATGAAGCTTGGTCAGCATCCGACACAAACGCATGCTCCACATGCGGGTTTCACATGACACCAACTCCACATTCACAGGCAACTTCAGCACCACAGCCGTTTTCAGATAGCCCTCAATGCAAAGGCTCTAGACGCAAATATTGGTGTGAGAGCTAATTCAATCAAGGAAACACTGCATGTTGGTGAAGGGCATATTGAAGAAGGATCAGCTGAGTGTTCTTGTGGGAGAACAACTCCATTTGGCTGACTAACTTCACACACCATCAGGCTTCCAAGCAGCTCTCAAGGAAACGCAGGTTTCACACTCTATGCTTAGTGCCCTTTGAGTGCCTAGGACTGAAATGAAGCTTGGTCAGCATCCCACACAAACGAATGCTCCACATGCGGGTTTCACATGCCACCAACTCCACATTCACAGGCAACTTCAGCGCCACAGCCGTTTTCAGATAGCCCTCAATGCAAAGGCTCTAGACGCAAATATTGGTGTGAGAGCTAATTCAATCAAGGAAACACTGCATGTTGGTGAAGGGCATATTGAAGAAGAATCAGCCGAATGGTTCTTGTGGGAGAACAACTCCATTTGGCTCACTAACTTCACACACCATCAGGCTTCCAAGCAGCTCTCAAGGAAACTCAGTTTTCACACTCTATGCTTAGTGCCCTTTGTGTGCCTAGGACTGAAATGAACCTGGTAGAGCATCCCACACAAACGAATGCTCCACATGCGGGTTTCACATGCCACCAACTCCACATTCACAGGCAACTTCAGCGCCACAGTCGTTTTCAGATAGCCCTCAATGCAATGGCTCTAGACGCAAATATTGGTGTGAGAGCTAATTCAATCAAGGAAACACTGCATGTTGGTGAAGGGCATATTGAAGAAGGAACAGCCGAGTGGTTCTTGTGGGAGAACAACTCCATTTGGCTCACTAACTTTACACACCATCAGGCTTCCAAGCAGCTCTCAAGGAAACTCAGGTTTCACACTCTATGCTTAGTGCCCTTTGAGTGCCTAGGACTGAAATGAAGCTTGGTCAGCATCCCACCCAAACGAATGCTCCACATGCGGGTTTCACATGCCACCAACTCCACATTCACAGGCAACTTCAGCGCCACAGCCGTTTTCAGATAGCCCTCAATGCAAAGGCTCTAGACGCAAATATTGGTGTGAGAGCTAATTCAATCAAGGAAACACTGCATGTTGGTGAAGGGCATATTGAAGAAGAATCAGCCGAATGGTTCTTGTGGGAGAACAACTCCATTTGGCTCACTAACTTCACACACCATCAGGCTTCCAAGCAGCTCTCAAGGAAACTCAGTTTTCACACTCTATGCTTAGTGCTCTTTGAGTGCCGAGGACTGAAATGAAGCTTGGTCAGCATCCCACACAAACGAATGCTCCACATGCGGGTTTCACATGCCACCAACTCCACATTCACAGGCAACTTCAGCGCCACAGCCGTTTTCAGATAGCCCTCAATGCAAAGGCTCTAGACGCAAATATTGGTGTGAGAGCTAATTCAATCAAGGAAACACTGCATGTTGGTGAAGGGCATATTGAAGAAGGATCAGCCGAGTGGTTATTGTGGGAGAACAACTCTGTTTGGCTCACTAACTTCACACACCATCAAGCTTCCAAGCAGCTCTCAAGGAAACTCAGTTTTCACACTCTATGCTTAGTGCCCTTTGTGTGCCTAGGACTGAAATGAAGCTTGGTCAGCATCCGACACAAACGCATGCTCCACATGCGGGTTTCACATGACACCAACTCCACATTCACAGGCAACTTCAGCACCACAGCCGTTTTCAGATAGCCCTCAATGCAAAGGCTCTAGACGCAAATATTGGTGTGAGAGCTAATTCAATCAAGGAAACACTGCATGTTGGTGAAGGGCATATTGAAGAAGGATCAGCTGAGTGTTCTTGTGGGAGAACAACTCCATTTGGCTGACTAACTTCACACACCATCAGGCTTCCAAGCAGCTCTCAAGGAAACGCAGGTTTCACACTCTATGCTTAGTGCCCTTTGAGTGCCTAGGACTGAAATGAAGCTTGGTCAGCATCCCACACAAACGAATGCTCCACATGCGGGTTTCACATGCCACCAACTCCACATTCACAGGCAACTTCAGCGCCACAGCCGTTTTCAGATAGCCCTCAATGCAAAGGCTCTAGACGCAAATATTGGTGTGAGAGCTAATTCAATCAAGGAAACACTGCATGTTGGTGAAGGGCATATTGAAGAAGAATCAGCCGAATGGTTCTTGTGGGAGAACAACTCCATTTGGCTCACTAACTTCACACACCATCAGGCTTCCAAGCAGCTCTCAAGGAAACTCAGTTTTCACACTCTATGCTTAGTGCCCTTTGTGTGCCTAGGACTGAAATGAACCTGGTAGAGCATCCCACACAAACGAATGCTCCACATGCGGGTTTCACATGCCACCAACTCCACATTCACAGGCAACTTCAGCGCCACAGCCGTTTTCAGATAGCCCTCAATGCAATGGCTCTAGACGCAAATATTGGTGTGAGAGCTAATTCAATCAAGGAAACACTGCATGTTGGTGAAGGGCATATTGAAGAAGGATCAGCCGAGTGGTTCTTGTGGGAGAACAACTCCATTTGGCTCACTAACTTCACACACCATCAGGCTTCCAAGCAGCTCTCAAGGAAACTCAGTTTTCACACTCTATGCTTAGTGCCCTTTGAGTGCCTAAGACTGAAATGAACCTGGTAGAGCATCCCACATAAACGAATGCTCCACATGCGGGTTTCACATGCCACCAACTCCACATTCACAGGCAACTTCAGCGCCACAGTCGTTTTCAGATAGCCCTCAATGCAAAGGCTCTAGACGCAAATATTGGTGTGAGAGCTAATTCAATCAAGGAAACACTGCATGTTGGTGAAGGGCATATTGAAGAAGGATCAGCCGAGTGGTTCTTGTGGGAGAACAACTACATTTGGCTCACTAACTTCACACACCATCAGGCTTCCAAGCAGCTCTCAAAGAAACTCAGTTTTCACACTCTATGCTTAGTGCCCTTTGTGTGCCTAGGACTGAAATGAACCTGGTAGAGCATCCCACACAAACGAATGCTCCACATGCGGGTTTCACATGCCACCAACTCCGCATTCACAGGCAACTTCAGCGCCACAGTCGTTTTCAGATAGCCCTCAATGCAATGGCTCTAGACGCAAATATTGGTGTGAGAGCTAATTCAATCAAGGAAACACTGCATGTTGGTGAAGGGCATATTGAAGAAGGATCAGCCGAGTGGTTCTTGTGGGAGAACAACTCCATTTGGCTCACTAACTTCACACACCTTCAGGCTTCCAAGCAGCTCTCAAGGGAACTCAGTTTTCACACTCTATGCTTAGTGCCCTTTGAGTGCCTAAGACTGAAATGAACCTGGTAGAGCATCCCACATAAACGAATGCTCCACATGCGGGTTTCACATGCCACCAACTCCACATTCACAGGCAACTTCAGAGCCACAGCCGTTTTCAGATAGCCCTCAATGCAAAGGCTCTAGACGCAAATATTGGTGTGAGAGCTAATTCAATCAAGGAAACACTGCATGTTGGTGAAGGGCATATTGAAGAAGGATCAGCCGAGTGGTTCTTGTGGGAGAACAACTCCATTTGGCTCACTAACTTCACACACCATCAGGCTTCCAAGCAGCTCTCAAGGAAACTCAGGTTTCACACTCTATGCTTAGTGCCCTTTGAGTGCCTAGGACTGAAATGAAGGTTGGTGAGCATCCCACACAAACGAATGCTCCACATGCGGGTTTCACATGCCACCAACTCCACATTCACAGGCAACTTCAGCGCCACAGCCGTTTTCAGATAGCCCTCAATGCAAAGGCTCTAGACGCAAATATTGGTGTGAGAGCTAATTCAATCAAGGAAACACTGCATGTTGGTGAAGGGCATATTGAAGATGAATCAGCCGAATGATTCTTGTGGGAGAACAACTCCATTTGGCTCACTAACTTCACACACCATCAGGCTTCCAAGCAGCTCTCAAGGAAACTCAGTTTTCACACTCTATGCTTAGTGCCC
This sequence comes from Ochotona princeps, assembly GCF_030435755.1. Classification (NCBI taxonomy): domain Eukaryota; kingdom Metazoa; phylum Chordata; class Mammalia; order Lagomorpha; family Ochotonidae; genus Ochotona; species Ochotona princeps. The sequence goes on from NW_026698505.1 coordinate 31,176, forward strand.
TTTGTGTGCCTAGGACTGAAATGAATCTGGTAGAGCATCCCACACAAACGAATGCTCCACATGCGGGTTTCACATGCCACCAACTCCACATTCACAGGCAACTTCAGCGCCACAGTCGCTTTCAGATAGCCCTCAATGCAAAGGCTCTAGACGCAAATATTGGTGTGAGAGCTAATTCAATCAAGGAAACACTGCATGTTGGTGAAGGACATATTGAAGAAGGATCAGCCGAGTGGTTCTTGTGGGAGAACAACTCCATTTGGCTCACTAACTTCACACACCATCAGGCTTCCAAGCAGCTCTCAAGGAAGCTCAGTTTTCACACTCTATGCTTAGTGCCCTTTGTGTGCCTAGGACTGAAATGAAGCTTGGAGAGCATCACACAGAAATGAATGCTCCACATGCGGGTTTCACATGCCACCAACTCCACATTCACAGTCAATTTCAGCGCCACAGCTGTTTTCAGATAGCCCTCAATGCAAAGGCTCTAGACGCAAATATTGGTGTGAGAGCTAATTCAATCAAGGAAACACTGCATGTTGGTGAAGGGCATATTGAAGAAGGATCAGCCGAGTGGTTCTTGTGGGAGAACAACTCCATTTGGCTCACTAACTTCACACACCATCAGGCTTCCAAGCAGCTCTCAAGGAAACTCAGTTTTCACACTCTATGCTTAGTGTCCTTTGAGTGCATTATCTAGGAATGAACCTGGTAGAGCATCCCACACAAACGAATGCTCCACATGCTGGTTTCACATGCCACCAACTCCACATTCACAGGCAACTTCAGCGCCACAGCCGTTTTCAGATAGCCCTCAATGCAAAGGCTCTAGACGCAAATATTGGTGTGAGAGCTAATTCAATCAAGGAAACACTGCATGTTGGTGAAGGGCATATTGAAGAAGGATCAGCCGAGTGGTTCTTGTGGGAGAACAACTCCATTTGGCTCACTAACTTCACACACCATCAGGCTTCCAAGCAGCTCTCAAGGAAACTCAGTTTTCACACTCTATGCTTAGTGCCCTTTGTGTGCCTAGGACTGAAATGAAGCTTGGTCAGCATCCCACAGAAACGAATGCTCCACATGCGGGTTTCACATGCCACCAACTCCACATTCACAGGCAACTTCAGCGCCACAGCCGTTTTCAGATAGCCCTCAATGCAAAGGCTCTAGACGCAAATATTGGTGTGAGAGCTAATTCAATCAAGGAAACACTGCATGTTGGTGAAGGGCATATTGAAGAAGGATCAGCCGAGTGGTTCTTGTGGGAGAACAACTCCATTTGGCTCACTAACTTCACACACCATCAGGCTTCCAAGCAGCTCTCAAGGAAACTCAGTTTTCACACTCTATGCTTAGTGCCCTTTGTGTGCCTAGGACTGAAATGAATCTTGGAGAGCATCACACAGAAATGAATGCTCCACATGCGGGTATCACATGCCACCAACTCCACATTCACAGTCAACTTCAGCGCCACAGCCGTTTTCAGATAGCCCTCAATGCAAAGGCTCTAGACGCAAATATTGGTGTGAGAGCTAATTCAATCAAGGAAACACTGCATGTTGGTGAAGGGCATATTGAAGAAGGATCAGCCGAGTGGTTCTTGTGGGAGAACAACTCCATTTGGCTCACTAACTTCACACACCATCAGGCTTCCAAGCAGCTCTCAAGGAAACTCAGTTTTCACACTCTATGCTTAGTGTCCTTTGATTGCATTTTGTAGGAATGAACCTGGTAGAGCATCCCACACAAACGAATGCTCTACATGCGGGTTTCACATGCCACCAACTCCACATTCACAGGCAACTTCAGCGCCACAGCCGTTTTCAGATAGCCCTCAATGCAAAGGCTCTAGACGCAAATATTGGTGTGAGAGCTAATTCAATCAAGGAAACACTGCATGTTGGTGAAGGGCATATTGAAGAAGGATCAGCCGAGTGGTTCTTGTGGGAGAACAACTCCATTTGGCTCACTAACTTCACACACCATCAGGCTTCCAAGCAGCTCTCAAGGAAACTCAGTTTTCACACTCTATGCTTAGTGTTCTTTGTGTGCCTAGGACTGAAATGAAGCTTGGTAGAGCATCCCACACAAACGAATGCTCCACATGCTGGTTTCACATGCCACCAACTCCACATTCACAGTCAACTTCAGCGCCACAGCCGTTTTCAGATAGCCCTCAATGCAAAGGCTCTAGACGCAAATATTGGTGTGAGAGCTAATTCAATCAAGGAAACACTGCATGTTGGTGAAGGGCATATTGAAGAAGGATCAGCCGAGTGGTTCTTGTGGGAGAACAACTCCATTTGGCTCACTAACTTCACACACCATCAAGCTTCAAGCAGCTCTCAAGGAAACTCAGTTTTCACACTCTATGCTTAGTGCCCTTTTTGTGCCTAGGACTGAAATGAAGCTTGGTCAGCATCCCACACAAACGCATGCTCCACATGCGGGTTTCACATGCCACCAACTCCACATTCACAGGCAACTTCAGCACCACAGCCGTTTTCAGATAGCCCTCAATGCAAAGGCTCTAGACGCAAATATTGGTGTGAGAGCTAATTCAATCAAGGAAACACTGCATGTTGGTGAAGGGCATATTGAAGAAGAATCAGCCGAGTGGTTCTTGTGGGAGAACAACTCCATTTGGCTCACTAACTTCACACACCATCAGGCTTCCAAGCAGCTCTCAAGGAAACTCAGTTTTCACACTCTATGCTTAGTGCCCTTTGTGTGCCTAGGACTGAAATGAACCTGGTAGAGCATCCCACACAAACATATGCTCCACATGCGTGTTTCACATGCCACCAACTCCACATTCACAGGCAACTTCAGCGCCACAGTCGTTTTCAGATAGCCCTCAATGCAAAGGCTCTAGACGCAAATATTGGTGTGAGAGCTAATTCAATCAAGGAAACACTGCATGTTGGTGAAGGGCATATTGAAGAAGGATCAGCCGAGTGGTTCTTGTGGGAGAACAACTCCATTTGGCTCACTAACTTCACACACCTTCAGGCTTCCAAGCAGCTCGCAAGGAAACTCAGTTTTCACACTCTATGCTTAGTGCCCTTTGAGTGCCTAAGACTGAAATGAAGCTTGTAGAGCATCCCACATAAACGAATGCTCCACATGCGGGTTTCACATGCCACCAACTCCACATTCACAGGCAACTTCAGCGCCACAGCCGTTTTCAGATAGCCCTCAATGCAAAGGCTCTAGACGCAAATATTGGTGTGAGAGCTAATTCAATCAAGGAAACACTGCATGTTGGTGAAGGGCATATTGAAGAAGGATCAGCCGAGTGGTTCTTGTGGGAGAACAACTCCATTTGGCTCACTAACTTCACACACCATCAGGCTTCCAAGCAGCTCTCAAGGAAACTCAGTTTTCACACTCTATGCTTAGTGTCCTTTGAGTGCATTATCTAGGAATGAACCTGGTAGAGCATCCCACACAAACGAATGCTCCACATGCTGGTTTCACATGCCACCAACTCCACATTCACAGGCAACTTCAGCGCCACAGCCGTTTTCAGATAGCCCTCAATGCAAAGGCTCTAGACGCAAATATTGGTGTGAGAGCTAATTCAATCAAGGAAACACTGCATGTTGGTGAAGGGCATATTGAAGAAGGATCAGCCGAGTGGTTCTTGTGGGAGAACAACTCCATTTGGCTCACTAACGTCACACACCATCAGGCTTCCAAGCAGCTCTCAAGGAAACTCAGTTTTCACACTCTATGCTTAGTGCCCTTTGTGTGCCTAGGACTGAAATGAAGCTTGGTCAGCATCCCACAGAAACGAATGCTCCACATGCGGGTTTCACATGCCACCAACTCCACATTCACAGGCAACTTCAGCGCCACAGCCGTTTTCAGATAGCCCTCAATGCAAAGGCTCTAGACGCAAATATTGGTGTGAGAGCTAATTCAATCAAGGAAACACTGCATGTTGGTGAAGGGCATATTGAAGAAGGATCAGCCGAGTGGTTCTTGTGGGAGAACAACTCCATTTGGCTCACTAACTTCACACACCATCAGGCTTCCAAACAGCTCTCAAGGAAACTCAGTTTTCACACTCTATGCTTAGTGCCCTTTGTGTGCCTAGGACTGAAATGAATCTTGGAGAGCATCACACAGAAATGAATGCTCCACATGCGGGTATCACATGCCACCAACTCCACATTCACAGTCAACTTCAGCGCCACAGCCGTTTTCAGATAGCCCTCAATGCAAAGGATCTAGACGCAAATATTGGTGTGAGAGCTAATTCAATCAAGGAAACACTGCATGTTGGTGAAGGGCATATTGAAGAAGGATCAGCCGAGTGGTTCTTGTGGGAGAACAACTCCATTTGGCTCACTAACTTCACACACCATCAGGCTTCCAAGCAGCTCTCAAGGAAACTCAATTTTCACACTCTATGCTTAGTGCCCTTTCAGTGCATTTTCTAGGAATGAACCTGGTAGAGCATCCCACACAAACGAATGCTCTACATGCGGGTTTCACATGCCACCAACTCCACATTCACAGGCAACTTCAGCGCCACAGCCGTTTTCAGATAGCCCTCAATGCAAAGGCTCTAGACGCAAATATTGGTGTGAGAGCTAATTCAATCAAGGAAACACTGCATGTTGGTGAAGGGCATATTGAAGAAGGATCAGCCGAGTGGTTCTTGTGGGAGAACAACTCCATTTGGCTCACTAACTTCACACACCATCAGGCTTCCAAGCAGCTCTCAAGGAAACTCAGTTTTCACACTCTATGCTTAGTGCCCTTTGTGTGCCTAGGACTGAAATGAAGCTTGGTAGAGCATCCCACACAAACTAATGCTCCACATGCGGGTTTCACATGCCACCAACTCCACATTCACAGTCAACTTCAGCGCCACAGCCGTTTTCAGATAGCCCTCAATGCAAAGGCTCTAGACGCAAATATTGGTGTGAGAGCTAATTCAATCAAGGAAACACTGCATGTTGGTGAAGGGCATATTGAAGAAGGATCAGCCGAGTGGTTCTTGTGGGAGAACAACTCCATTTGGCTCACTAACTTCACACACCATCAAGCTTCCAAGCAGCTCTCAAGGAAACTCAGTTTTCACACTCTATGCTTAGTGCCCTTTTTGTGCCTAGGACTGAAATGAAGCTTGGTCAGCATCCCACACAAACGCATGCTCCACATGCGGGTTTCACATGCCACCAACTCCACATTCACAGGCAACTTCAGCACCACAGCCGTTTTCAGATAGCCCTCAATGCAAAGGCTCTAGACGCAAATATTGGTGTGAGAGCTAATTCAATCAAGGAAACACTGCATGTTGGTGAAGGACATATTGAAGAAGAATCAGCCGAGTGGTTCTTGTGGGAGAACAACTCCATTTGGCTCACTAACTTCACACACCATCAGGCTTCCAAGCAGCTCTCAAGGAAACTCAGTTTTCACACTCTATGCTTAGTGCCCTTTGTGTGCCTAGGACTGAAATGAACCTGGTAGAGCATCCCACACAAACGAATGCTCCACATGCGTGTTTCACATGCCACCAACTCCACATTCACAGGCAACTTCAGCGCCACAGTCGTTTTCAGATAGCCCTCAATGCAAAGGCTCTAGACGCAAATATTGGTGTGAGAGCTAATTCAATCAAGGAAACACTGCATGTTGGTGAAGGGCATATTGAAGAAGGATCAGCCGAGTGGTTCTTGTGGGAGAACAACTCCATTTGGCTCACTAACTTCACACACCTTCAGGCTTCCAAGCAGCTCGCAAGGAAACTCAGTTTTCACACTCTATGCTTAGTGCCCTTTGAGTGCCTAAGACTGAAATGAAGCTTGTAGAGCATCCCACATAAACGAATGCTCCACATGCGGGTTTCACATGCCACCAACTCCACATTCACAGGCAACTTCAGCGCCACAGCCGTTTTCAGATAGCCCTCAATGCAAAGGCTCTAGACGCAAATATTGGTGTGAGAGCTAATTCAATCAAGGAAACACTGCATGTTGGTGAAGGGCATGTTGAAGAAGGATCAGCCGAGTGGTTCTTGTGGGAGAACAACTCCATTTGGCTCACTAACTTCACACACCATCAGGCTTCCAAGCAGCTCTCAAGGAAACTCAGTTTTCACACTCTATGCTTAGTGCCCTTTGTGTGCCTAGGACTGAAATGAATCTTGGAGAGCATCACACAGAAATGAATGCTCCACATGCGGGTATCACATGCCACCAACTCCACATTCACAGTCAACTTCAGCGCCACAGCCGTTTTCAGATAGCCCTCAATGCAAAGGATCTAGACGCAAATATTGGTGTGAGAGCTAATTCAATCAAGGAAACACTGCATGTTGGTGAAGGGCATATTGAAGAAGGATCAGCCGAGTGGTTCTTGTGGGAGAACAACTCCATTTGGCTCACTAACTTCACACACCATCAGGCTTCCAAGCAGCTCTCAAGGAAACTCAGTTTTCACACTCTATGCTTAGTGTCCTTTGATTGCATTTTCTAGGAATGAACCTGGTAGAGCATCCCACACAAACGAATGCTCTACATGCGGGTTTCACATGCCACCAACTCCACATTCACAGGCAACTTCAGCGCCACAGCCGTTTTCAGATAGCCCTCAATGCAAAGGCTCTAGACGCAAATATTGGTGTGAGAGCTAATTCAATCAAGGAAACACTGCATGTTGGTGAAGGGCATATTGAAGAAGGATCAGCCGAGTGGTTCTTGTGGGAGAACAACTCCATTTGGCTCACTAACTTCACACACCATCAGGCTTCCAAGCAGCTCTCAAGGAAACTCAGTTTTCACACTCTATGCTTAGTGTTCTTTGTGTGCCTAGGACTGAAATGAAGCTTGGTAGAGCATCCCACACAAACGAATGCTCCACATGCTGGTTTCACATGCCACCAACTCCACATTCACAGTCAACTTCAGCGCCACAGCCGTTTTCAGATAGCCCTCAATGCAAAGGCTCTAGACGCAAATATTGGTGTGAGAGCTAATTCAATCAAGGAAACACTGCATGTTGGTGAAGGGCATATTGAAGAAGGATCAGCCGAGTGGTTCTTGTGGGAGAACAACTCCATTTGGCTCACTAACTTCACACACCATCAAGCTTCCAAGCAGCTCTCAAGGAAACTCAGTTTTCACACTCTATGCTTAGTGCCCTTTTTGTGCCTAGGACTGAAATGAAGCTTGGTCAGCATCCCACACAAACGCATGCTCCACATGCGGGTTTCACATGCCACCAACTCCACATTCACAGGCAACTTCAGCACCACAGCCGTTTTCAGATAGCCCTCAATGCAAAGGCTCTAGACGCAAATATTGGTGTGAGAGCTAATTCAATCAAGGAAACACTGCATGTTGGTGAAGGGCATATTGAAGAAGAATCAGCCGAGTGGTTCTTGTGGGAGAACAACTCCATTTGGCTCACTAACTTCACACACCATCAGGCTTCCAAGCAGCTCTCAAGGAAACTCAGTTTTCACACTCTATGCTTAGTGCCCTTTGTGTGCCTAGGACTGAAATGAACCTGGTAGAGCATCCCACACAAACATATGCTCCACATGCGTGTTTCACATGCCACCAACTCCACATTCACAGGCAACTTCAGCGCCACAGTCGTTTTCAGATAGCCCTCAATGCAAAGGCTCTAGACGCAAATATTGGTGTGAGAGCTAATTCAATCAAGGAAACACTGCATGTTGGTGAAGGGCATATTGAAGAAGGATCAGCCGAGTGGTTCTTGTGGGAGAACAACTCCATTTGGCTCACTAACTTCACACACCTTCAGGCTTCCAAGCAGCTCGCAAGGAAACTCAGTTTTCACACTCTATGCTTAGTGCCCTTTGAGTGCCTAAGACTGAAATGAAGCTTGTAGAGCATCCCACATAAACGAATGCTCCACATGCGGGTTTCACATGCCACCAACTCCACATTCACAGGCAACTTCAGCGCCACAGCCGTTTTCAGATAGCCCTCAATGCAAAGGCTCTAGACGCAAATATTGGTGTGAGAGCTAATTCAATCAAGGAAACACTGCATGTTGGTGAAGGGCATATTGAAGAAGGATCAGCCGAGTGGTTCTTGTGGGAGAACAACTCCATTTGGCTCACTAACTTCACACACCTTCAGGCTTCCAAGCAGCTCTCAAGGAAACTCAGTTTTCACACTCTATGCTTAGTGCCCTTTGAGTGCCTAAGACTGAAATGAACCTGGTAGAGCATCCCACATAAACGAATGCTGCACATGCGGGTTTCACATGCCACCAACTCCACATTCACAGGCAACTTCAGAGCCACAGCCGTTTTCAGATAGCCCTCAATGCAAAGGCTCTAGACGCAAATATTGGTGTGAGAGCTAATTCAATCAAGGAAACACTGCATGTTGGTGAAGGGCATATTGAAGAAGGATCAGCCGAGTGGTTCTTGTGGGAGAACAACTCCATTTGGCTCACTAACTTCACACACCATCAGGCTTCCAAGCAGCTCTCAAGGAAACTCAGGTTTCACACTCTATGCTTAGTGCCCTTTGAGTGCCTAGGACTGAAATGAAGGTTGGTGAGCATCCCACACAAACGAATGCTCCACATGCGGGTTTCACATGCCACCAACTCCACATTCACAGGCAACTTCAGCGCCACAGCCGTTTTCAGATAGCCCTCAATGCAAAGGCTCTAGACGCAAATATTGGTGTGAGAGCTAATTCAATCAAGGAAACACTGCATGTTGGTGAAGGGCATATTGAAGAAGAATCAGCCGAATGATTCTTGTGGGAGAACAACTCCATTTGGCTCACTAACTTCACACACCATCAGGCTTCCAAGCAGCTCTCAAGGAAACTCAGTTTTCACACTCTATGCTTAGTGCCCTTTGTGTGCCTAGGACTGAAATGAACCTGGTAGAGCATCCCACACAAACGAATGCTCCACATGCGGGTTTCACATGCCACCAACTCCACATTCACAGGCAACTTCAGCGCCACAGTCGTTTTCAGATAGCCCTCAATGCAAAGGCTCTAGACGCAAATATTGGTGTGAGAGCTAATTCAATCAAGGAAACACTGCATGTTGGTGAAGGACATATTGAAGAAGGATCAGCCGAGTGGTTCTTGTGGGAGAACAACTCCATTTGGCTCACTAACTTCACACACCATCAGGCTTCCAAGCAGCTCTCAAGGAAGCTCAGTTTTCACACTCTATGCTTAGTGCCCTTTGTGTGCCTAGGACTGAAATGAAGCTTGGAGAGCATCACACAGAAATGAATGCTCCACATGCGGGTTTCACATGCCACCAACTCCACATTCACATTCAATTTCAGCGCCACAGCTGTTTTCAGATAGCCCTCAATGCAAAGGCTCTAGACGCAAATATTGGTGTGAGAGCTAATTCAATCAAGGAAACACTGCATGTTGGTGAAGGGCATATTGAAGAAGGATCAGCCGAGTGGTTCTTGTGGGAGAACAACTCCATTTGGCTCACTAACTTCACACACCATCAGGCTTCCAAGCAGCTCTCAAGGAAACTCAGTTTTCACACTCTATGCTTAGTGTCCTTTGAGTGCATTATCTAGGAATGAACCTGGTAGAGCATCCCACACAAACGAATGCTCCACATGCTGGTTTCACATGCCACCAACTCCACATTCACAGGCAACTTCAGCGCCACAGCCGTTTTCAGATAGCCCTCAATGCAAAGGCTCTAGACGCAAATATTGGTGTGAGAGCTAATTCAATCAAGGAAACACTGCATGTTGGTGAAGGGCATATTGAAGAAGGATCAGCCGAGTGGTTCTTGTGGGAGAACAACTCCATTTGGCTCACTAACGTCACACACCATCAGGCTTCCAAGCAGCTCTCAAGGAAACTCAGTTTTCACACTCTATGCTTAGTGCCCTTTGTGTGCCTAGGACTGAAATGAAGCTTGGTCAGCATCCCACAGAAACGAATGCTCCACATGCGGGTTTCACATGCCACCAACTCCACATTCACAGGCAACTTCAGCGCCACAGCCGTTTTCAGATAGCCCTCAATGCAAAGGCTCTAGACGCAAATATTGGTGTGAGAGCTAATTCAATCAAGGAAACACTGCATGTTGGTGAAGGGCATATTGAAGAAGGGTCAGCCGAGTGGTTCTTGTGGGAGAACAACTCCATTTGGCTCACTAACTTCACACACCATCAGGCTTCCAAGCAGCTCTCAAGGAAACTCAGTTTTCACACTCTATGCTTAGTGCCCTTTGAGA